>NC_081362.1:430227-700224 GCF_030684315.1 Stegostoma tigrinum
CAATATGTTCTGTTTGCGTGCTAATTAAATAGGCCAAATTAATATCCAATCAAGCAACATCGCAAAACACACCTCTTAGGATCCTTAAGGGTAAGACCTCAGTGCATTTCTCCTAGCATGCATCTCCAAGATCGAGTGCTCACTCTTCGCTCCCCCAGCAAAGAACACTGTCGAATTTCATTAACTGACACACACTGAATAAACTTCTATACTTAGGAATTTCATTCAACTAAGCAAAGTAGCCACAGTGTGTTATAAACTTCTGTTGATAACTAACTGCTCCTTACCGCTGTGTTTTTCAATGCATTCTGAGCAGCTTCCAGAGTAATAACGGCATTCCAATCTGATGTAACCTGGGCCTCGTATTGGTCAAGCAACATTTTCAGTGGCTTTACAGCATCAACACTCCAAGGAGTTTCTAAACCTTTCAAGAGAGATTACAAGTCTCAGTGAAGTAGACTGCAGCAAGTTATTAGCATCAAAAATTAAATAACCCCAATGCAGTGGCCTCAACCATGATCTTAGGTTCATGTCACACTACATGTGACCCAACCACACTGTTCTGTATCAGTCTAATCTTCCTTACTTTCCTGTTTTGACAGCATCATCTTGATAAATGTTATGATCTATACCTTAATTTGTTTGTACAGTACTGAATTACTTATTACACTCTCTCACATACATACAAATCCTCTCCCACACAGAGGTACACACTCTCACAAACAAACACATTCACAGAGACCACCTTTCTCAAGCACATGCACACATACATTCTCTCCACCGCACGCACAAATCTGTCACTCTCACCTCCGGAACTCAGCTCTGTTGTCCATGTTTGGACCAAGTCTATAATGAGACCCAGAGATGAGTGGCCCTGGTGGAACCCAAACTGGGCATCACTGAACAGATTATTGCTGAGCAGGTGCTGCTTGATAGCGCTGTTACTGACACCTTCCACCACTTTACTGATGATTGAGGATAGACTGCTGGGGCAGTAATTGGCCAGGTTAGATTGCCCTGCTTTTTCTGTACAGGACACACTTGGGAAACTTTCTACATTGTTGGGGAGATGCCAGTTTTGTAATTATACTGAATCAGATGGCTAGGGGAACTGTGAGTTCTGAGCACAAGTCTTCAGTACCATTGCCAGAATGTTTTCAGGGCCCTCAGCCTTTGCAGTAAACAGTGTCTCCAACCATTTCTTGGTATCACGTCGAGTAAATCCAAGTGGCTGAAGACCAGTATCGGAGATAATGGGAACTGCACATGTTGGAGAATCCGAGATAACAAAATCCCCTTTTCTGTTGAAGGTTCGAGGCCTGAAACGTCAGCTTTTGTGCTCCTGAGATGCTGCTTGGCCTGCTGTGTTCATCCAGCTCCACACTTTGTTACCTCAGATTCTCCAACATCTGCAGTTCCCATTATCTTTGATCTGGAGTACTGCTGCCAGGCCACTCTTGGTGGTGCACTCAGAGTACACTTTGTGCCTTGCCATCCTCAGTGGTTCCTCCAAGTGTTGTTCAAACTAGAGTACCACCGATTCATCAGCTGACAGACAACCATATGTGGTAATCAGCAGGAGGTTTCTTTGCCTGTGTTTAACCTGAAGCCATGAGACTTCATGGATTTGCAGTCAATGTTAAGAACTCCCAGGGTAACTCCCTCCTGATTGTATACAACTGTGCTGCCACCTCTGCCAGATCTGTCCTACTCATGTAACAGGACATATCCAATGTATATGCACACTCTGCCTCCTTATTCTTGACTGCCCAATGAAGGAAAACATTCTCCCAGCATCTGCCCTTGCTGCCAGTTAAGTCGTAGACAAAACTGTTTTGAAAGGCCTTAAGTTTGCAGAGAATAGAATGTGAGACACCAGTTAGGAGTTCAATAGAATAATCAAACCTGAAGGTAACAAAGAATGGATGAGGGTTTCAGCAGAAGATTCCTTGAGTCAAGGGTGAAGTTGAATGACAATTTGGAAGTAGAAATAAGCAGTCTTAGACATACAGCAAATATGTGGTCTGACACCAAAATTGCAAACAGATTTGTTTCATGTTAGAGTATTGCCAGAAAAAGGAATGGAGTCAGTCGCCAGGGAAAGGAATTTGGAGTGAGGATTAAAAACAACAGCCTCTAAATATTTAATTTACTTAATTGGTATCTAGTATTGGATGAGCAGATTTCAAACAAACAGTCTAATGGTACAACAACAGTGCAGGAGTTGAGACAGGTGCTCAGGTAGAAGCCATTGCAAATTATTTTCCACTGCAATGAGATACATAAAATTAGCACAAGACAAAAGCAGAACAAACCTATCAAACCCAGGGAAGGATATGAAGTGAGTATAGCACAGATTCACCAAAATGTTAACTTTTGAGGAAAGGCTAGAGAAACTTCATTTGTAATCCATTGAGTTTAGAAATCTGACACAATCAAGGTCTGGTAAATGATAAAGGAATGTGGTTGGGTATACCCATAGACACTAATTCCCCTGGCAGGTCAATTCAGAATAAAAGGGCATCATATTAAAACTACTGATGGCCAGCACCTTTTTCACCCCAGGAATGAAAGTGGAAACAATGAACTTTCTTCTGAAATCAATAGATTTTTGTAAGATGCTGATAAAGAGATATGGAACAAAGATATAAATAAAGCTGAGGTATAGAACAACAATGATCTCACAGCAGAACAGGTGCTAAGAGCGAATTAGCTTATTCCTATTCTTACGTTCATCAACACCTTCACAAACTGAAAGAGATACAACAAAGATGCATCAAAGTGTAAGAAACATGGCAGTAACTTCACAGTTTTCTTCAGGATAATCTTACGCATACTTACCGGCTTGTACCTGCTGCTTACTCTGTAATTTCTGCAGAAGTGACATGAATCTATTGTTGAAATTACTAAGGTCTTCCTGGAGAAAGTTTGGAGCTTCAGGCTTTTTGCTAAGCATTTCTCCACGAGCAAGCAGTTTCTTAACTTGTGGAGTTATTTCATTCATTTGATTTACTTCACACTGCAGAGAAGGAAAATAAGCATAAGGTCCAAAACCACAACACATTTTTTAGGGAGTTACTTCTCTCTGTACGACAAAGGAAACAGTCAAATTATTCATTGTTTCAACTTTTCCTTCCAACCTGACCAATTTTATTGCCAATTTAACTGCAATAGTAAGAACCAGATTAATTGGTAATCATGACCAAGACATGGGCTGCAAATTACTGCAATAATACAGATTAGTTGTAACAAAAGAATTGATTTCACTTTCCACAAGCTGAATATCAGAGTGCAGAATTTTTCATTTTTGGTTAAGTTTTGATCCAGATTTGATCAAAGATTAATGATATACACTCTACCTCTGCTGTATAAAGATGCTCACCAAACTATAGCATAGTTTTCAAGAATCAGTCTCAGATATCCCTAACTCCAACCACAATTAATGTACTATGCAAATGTAGTAGACATATAATGATAACACACTGTTACTTTCTCTTCCTTTCCAAGATTGTTAAGGGTGACTGGCTCGATATTTACTTTCCTCTTATCCTCTCAAACCAGGTGCACACACGAACCCATACAATGATACATGTGCCAGCAAGGTCAAAACAGGTGAAGAACACCTGACTAAAGAGAGCACATTGCATGAAAGTTGTGCTTTAGAAGATGAGTACAGCCACTGTTAACTAGGTGGCTACAAAAAATGGCCTAACTGAAGAATAATTTCCAAGATCACCAAATAAGAGCAGGTAGGAAGGTTAATCAGAATCTGTGTAACTATCAATTAATATAGTTGTGAGCCAATTTTATCTAACTCATTAACATCAGCAAGCCTAGCTAGAAAAGAAAAATGCAAAAGAAGCACAAATTAATTGAAACTAGAGTGAGAAAACCAACACTAATCAACTATAACTATCAGAATACTTCCTCAGCAACCCCTAAAGGGTAGAATTCAGTTCATTAAATTTCAATGTCATTCCAATGTACCAACCAAATACTGTATCTCATGTACAAACTCACTGGATGTAGAGACACCATTAACTATGCAGCATGCAACAGGGAATTTCAATCAGCAGATATCCAGAAAATCCGCTGGTGATGCTGAGGCAGAATACTGTATAGCTGCAGCCACAGCGCATACATACATGGCTCAGCATTTGCTCATTTCAATGGTTATCCATTGTAAACACTGAACTTAATTGAACACCAGATTATTTTTAGTCTTAAAGTCACAGAATCAGACAGCATGGAAACAGACCCTTCAGTTTAGCCAGTCCATGATGAACATAAACCCAAACTAAACTAGTGCCACCTGTCTCCCCCGGCCCGTTTCCCTCCAAACCTTTTCTATTCATTTATCCAACCAAATTGGCTTTAAATGCTGTCATTGTATCCACATCCACCACTTCCTCAGGAAGTTCATTCCACATGTGAACCAACCTCTGTGTAAAAAACAAAATTGCCTGTTACGTCTTTTTTAAAGCTCTCTCCTCTCACCTCAAAAATGTGTATCCTAGTCTTTAAATTTCCCTCTTAGGGAGAAGACAACTACTGAACCATCAACTCCAACTATCTTTCTTATTATTTTATAAACTTCTACCAGGTCACCTCTCTTTCTCCTAAGCTCCAGTGAAAAAAGTCCCAGCCTATCTAGCCTTTCCTTACAACTCAAAACCTTCCATACTCAACAACATCCCGCTAAATCTCTTCTGAACCCTCTCCTGCTTGATAATATTCTTCCTATAAGTGGGCAACTGGAACTGGACGTGGTATTCCAGAAGAGGCCTCACCAAAGTCTTGTGCAACTTCAGCATAACGTCACAACTCCTATACTCAAAGGACGGAGCAACGGTGGCAAGCGTGCTAAATGCCTTTTTAACCATCCCGTCTATGTTACGCAAACTTTAAAGAATTATGTACCTGCACCCCTAGGTCCCTCTGTTCTATAACACTATCCAAGGTCCAACCATTAATTGTATAAGCCGTACCATTGCCTGTTGTACCAAAATACAATATCTCGCATTTATCCAGATTGAACTCCATCTGCCATGTTTCAGCCCATTGACCCATTTAATCAAGATCCCTTTGTAATCTTAGAAAACTTTCTTCGTTGTCTACAATACCAGCAATTTTGGGTGTCACCTGCAAATTTACCAACCTTTCCATATTCTCATCCAAATCATTAATATAAATAACAAACAACAAAGGACCCAGAACCAATTCCTGTGGAACACCACTAATCACAGGCCTCCAGCCAAAAAGTAACCCTTCACTATTACTCTGCCTCCTGCCATTAAGCCAATTATGTATTCAAGTGGCAAGCTATCCCTGAATCCCACCTGACCTAACTTTACTAATTAGTCTGCCATGCAGAAACTTGTCAAAGGCTTTAGTAAAGTCCAAATAAACAACGTCTTCTGCTGTCATCAACCCTTTTGGTAACTTGCTCAAAAAACTCAATCAAGTTTGTGAGATTTGGTTTTCCTTGTACAGAACCATGCTGACTAATCAACTTTTAAGTCTATGAATGTCCATAAATCCTATCTTTTTTCATAATCACCTCCAACAATTTACCTATAACCAAAGTCAGACTCACAGGTCTGTGGTTCCCAGTTTCTCCTTACAACCTTTCTTAGACAACGATACAACATTAACCACTGGGATACATAAGATCAGGTCCTGGAGATTTATCTACGTTTATATCCTCTAAGACCTCCTGAATGTTCTCTTCTGTAACATGACTGCTTTTAAAACATCAAAGTATATTTCTCTGCCTTCTCTAGAGTCCATTTCTTTCTCCCATCTCCTGGGATTCAACACAAAGATGACCTCCTTGATCTTTAAGAGGCCCTACCCTCTCGCCTTTAATCTATCTTCAGAATCTCTTCAGATTATCTTTAACCTTATCTGCCAATGCTATCTCCTATCACCTCTTTGCCTTCCTATTTTCTCTCAAGAATGTCCTACACTCTTTATATTGATTAAGAGATTCAATTGAACTAAGTTGTCTATAGCTAAAAAAATAAATTCCCTTTTAATTTTGACCGGAACCTCAATATATTTACTTATTCCCCCACTGGTACTTAATCTTACCAGCCTTACCCTTCACTTTATTAGGAACAAAATGCCGCTGAACTCTCATCATCACACTCTTGGATGCCTCCCACTTGTTAGACATTCTTTTACCTATGAACAGTCTACTACAATCAACTTCTGAAAGTAGTTGTGTCATACCATTAAAATTTGCCTTACTCCAATGAGCAAGCTTTAGCTTTTATGGAAGGCATATCCTTTTCCATAACCATTTTGAAACTAATAGAATTACGATCACCAGACCCGAAGTGTTCACCAGGTTTTACTTCAGTGGCCTGCCCTGCCTTATTGCCCAAAAGAAGGTCTAGTTTTGCTCCTTTTCTTCTAGTAGGAGCATCCACATTTCAATACAGAAAACTTTCTTGAGAACATCTGACAAATTCTTCAATATCCAAACCTTTAACACCATGGTAGTCCCAGTCAATATTTGGAAAACTAAAGTCTGCTATTATTACAACCTTATTATGCTTACTTTTACCGGAGATCTCCCTATATATATGTGTCTTTCAATTTCTCTCTTACTACTGGGGGCCTTTAGTACACTGCCAGTGAAGTGATCTTTCCTTTTTTAATTGTAATTTTTACCCATATACTTTCACTGGATGATTTTTCAAAAATATCTTCCCTAGTTACAGCAGTAATGTATTCCTTAATCAAAAACACCATATCCCCCACACTCCTTTCTTGTCTTCTTTTCTATTCTTCCTGTAGCATCTAAAACTGGGAACAGTGAGCTGCCAGTCTTGTCCATCCCTCAGCCAAGTTTCTACAATAGCTATGACATCCCACTCCCATGTTCTTAAACATGCCCTGAGTTCATCAGCCTCACCTGTAAGGCCCCTTGCATTGAAATAAATGTAATTTAGTTCTTCAGTTACTATATACTCTGACTGCCTCTTGTCTTTCTTTTCAAACTGACATGCTCTCCTCACAGTCAGAGCCTATCCCATCAATCCTTCCATTTACATTACTACTTAGAATTCTCCACTTGCCTTCTCTTTCATTATGAAGTCTCCCTTTATAGAATGAGCAAATCTCCCTGCTAAGATATTGGTCCCTTTCCAATTTAGGGTAGACCCATCCTTTTTGAACATGTCTTTTCTATCTCAGAAGACATCCCAAATGTCCAAAAACCTGAATCCATGAACAATACACCATTTCTTCAGCTATTGATTTATCTTCTTAAACCAGAAATGAAAGAAGCAACAAAAGGTTAATCTCAATGGCTAACTCAACTTACTACTTTTAAGGTTTTGTTTTTTTAATTTTCTACCTGACCTCTTAAATTCACTTTGTGCTGCTTTAATCTTTTCCCTGAAAATGTCATTCCTATCAACGGGTATAGTAACTTCTGGCTTCTCAATCTCACCTTTAACAGTTTGCTTTAAATGTTTAGAAATGCCCTCAATCCTGCAATAGGAAAGCAACAAACCATCCTAACTTTACACTCACTGCCACACAATTGCCTGTCTAAGCCCCTGACAGGATAGATCCCTGTAACAATAATTCTTGTCAAACACTGCCTAACAGAAGAATTATTCCAAGTGTCCAATGACTGACTGGCCCTTCCATTTTCCTCAGAGAGACTATCCCCTTCAATGTTCCAAAAACTGAATATCTATTTGACAGAGAAATTGCCACTGGAGACTTCTAAACCACCTTCTTACTTTTTCAGACAGTCACCCATCTATCTGACTGGTCCTGCTCAGTACTGACTTTTCTGAATCTACTCGCCATCTCACTCTGTATCTTATATATGGCTTTAATAACATTAAGCCTAAAAAAGTCTCAATAACACCTTATATATAAAATAAACTACCTTTCATTACCTACAGAAAATAATGTTAAAATGGAAAAAAGTTAAAAATATATATATATCAAACATATGAAGATTAGATAAAAATCAACCACTTAGCTGATTAATTGAATAAAAACCTCTTCAATAAATTCCTCTAAGGAAAAAAAAACTTCTTCAGTACTAACCACACATAGCACTCTCGAACAAAAACACAACTCCTTATTTAAAAAAAACCTGTTTGGATATTTTTTAAAAAAACGCCTTGGCAATGTCAAAAAAAAATCTAAAGCACATACAGACTTTTTTTTAATTTCTGAATTAAGTGTAAGAAAAACCTCAACAGTTCACTGTAGGCCCTTAACAAAGTTTTAGCATCAATCAATGCATCCTCAATTGTTTTAATAATGTGTAACACTTCACATTTATGCTTGAATTGAATGTCATCTTCTATTAATCTGCCTATTTGCAAACCTTCTCCACAACCTTGCCGATTTGTACAGTTATTTCATCAGACTTAACTGTATTCTTAATTAAGTACCATTTGTGAATTTAAATAACTTGTGCTGACTCCAGGCTGGTTTTATATATTAGAAATAGTACTCACTACATTTTCCAACTCCAACTCACTGCCTAATATATATGCTGAATCTTCCACACCCTTGGGAAACTCCTTACACAGCTCCCCCATAACTTAGGTCCATGACATTGGAAATTACTTTATTAATCCATTGAAGGTCACATATATGAAGCCAGAGATAATGGGAACTGCAGATGCTGGAGATTCCAAGATAATAAAATGTGAGGCTGGATGAACACAGCAGGCCAAGCAGCATCTCAGGAGCACAAAAGCTGACGTTTCGGGCCTAGACCTTCTTATTAATTAGAAAAGCAGAAAGCAGATGCTGGAAATCAGTAACAAAACAGAAATTACTGTTAAAACTCAGCAGGTCTGGCAGCATCTGTTGTGAGAAAGCAGAGTTATTATTTCATTAACGGGAGTGCTGAACAAGGGTCATTAGACGGATAACATTAATTCTGTTTTCTCTCCACAGATGCTACCAGGTTTGCTAAGTTTTCACAGCAACTTCTGTTTTTGTTCCCAATTAATTGGGTCTCTGATGAAGGGTCTAGGCCCGAAACGTCAGCTTTTGTGCTCCTGAGATGCTGCTTGGCCTGCTGTGTTCATCCAGCCTCACATTTTATTAACATATATGAAGCCTATGCTTTTTGGACTTTGAGCGCATGTACTTATTTTGGATCCTCAATTATATTTCCCTCAAGTTTATTATTTTCCTAAACTAATTATTTTCTGGGGTACTAATCCCAAGTTAATTTTTAACACTCTTCTTCACCCTCTTCAATTAAGCTATGTGACAATACCCCAAGCATAGGGCAGGTGTTCACAAAATGGGGATTAGGGACCCCTGGGCTGAAATTTTGGGGTCATGATCTTAGAGGCACCATTGGCTGCTTTGGAGCACTGCTTTATGCAAGGTCTTTACACCCCAATACCCTGGTCTCAAAGGTCTGCCCCTTACTCTGATCTCACACCTCTAACCAAAAGATCAAAACAAAACAGCCTTGAAATGGGATTACAGTGGGGAAAAAATTTAGGAGGCACTGGTGTAGACAGTAACTCACCCGAGATGATTCTTTCAATACAGCACTGTTTGCACATTTTAGCCAGTCTTCTTTGGATTGCACAATTTTTTCAAAGTCTTGTAGTTCTGAATAAATACAGTTAATATTTTCTTGATACTGCAATTTTCCATTCAGCTTGTCCATTTTCTGATTGTTATCTTTCCATTCTATTGACAAATTCTCCAGTGTGTGTTTTACTTCCTCTGTTGGTAGTCCTTCTGCAAGAAGTTTACATTGCATATAGTATTACACACAATGGTGAGCAACATGGTCAAACACCCAGTGAGATCTACATGAATAAACTCAATTTGAAGTTTAGGGGGACTTAAATATGAAAGCAACTCTTTTCAATTTAATTGCAAATAGGAACAGAGAATCTCATCGTCCCATTTCTAAATTCACATTGTTAGCAACACAATGAATCAATCCTCCCTTCTTATTAATTAGAAAAGCAGAAAGCAGATGCTGGAAATCAGTAACAAAACAGAAATTACTGTTAAAACTCAGCAGGTCTGGCAGCATCTGTTGTGAGAAAGCAGAGTTATTATTTCATTAACGGGAGTGCTGAACAAGGGTCATTAGACGGATAACATTAATTCTGTTTTCTCTCCACAGATGCTGCCAGGTTTGCTAAGTTTTCACAGCAACTTCTGTTTTTGTTCCCAATTAATTATTTAGGTTTGATCCAAGACTTGAATTGTATTTAAAACTATCCAAATCTCATACACTGTTGATTTCTCTACTCCATCTTCAGGGACAATCTGCCAGCTCAGAAAAAAAGTGGTACACTTTCTGACACTGCAGGCAAGCCCTAATCCCAGAATGCATAGCTTTCTCATAACACCAGATAGCAATACCATCCTTGATGGCAGACCAAACCATTACCGTTGCCAGAGTGAGAGAGCCCGGTACAAAGAGAAAATGTCAACTCATGGAGTCCAACTGAAACAGTTTCGTTAAAAAAAAATCTGAATACCGCGGAAGGATCATTTCTAATAACAAGCATAAACATTACCATTATAAAGTCACAGAATCTTAAGCACAGAAACAGAACTTTCAGTCCAAAGGCATCCCAATCTGGCCTGATCCCATTTATCAGCATTTGGCCCATGTCCCTCTAAACTCTTCCTGTTCATATACCCATCCAAATGCCTTTAAATGTTGCAATTGTAACCCATTAGTTTAAAAAATATTCAGTTACTTTCGAGCAAAACAGAGTAGACTAACAAATTCAGTAAATAACCCTCAACCTATTTGAGGATCAATTGTACAATGTTGATCAAATCAGAATGATTGGTCAAAAATTCATAGAGTAAAGAATCTCTGACATCAACACTCGGGACACTGCAGGGAGTTATCCTGTGCTAGAAGAGGATTATAAGAAGGAACAAGAATAAGACTTCTAGGAAGCTATCAGGAGAGAAATTAAAAACATACTAATTAGTCAATTAGCTGCAATCAAAGCAAAAGCAGTCAATTATCAGCATGCCTGTTGCATAGTCAAGATAATCGGACAGACTAAAATTCACACATCCAAATATTTAAAAAGATTTTACACTATAAAACTCCACCAAATTTAGAAAATAATTGCTATCTTTTATTACAAGCCGAAATTATTTCTACCATCAGGGTTTGATCATTTATTGTTTTTATATAAACAAAACATAATAGTAACACAAATGAAAAGCCAATACATTTAATATTTCCTCTGATTTCACACTCAGATTATATACTACGGCACAATGTGCTGTTCAAGCGCTAAAGTCAACATTGCTTCCTGCCTTCCACAGTGACACAGAAGTCTCACGGCCATATATAAAATCTGCAATCAGTACAACTTAAATCTGAAGCTGCAAATATAAAATTAGGATTTTGCCATTAGTAAGGCTAAAAGCAAATCATTCCAAAAATACAGGAGAGAACAATTTAAACAAGTCAGGTCAATTAAAAAATAGAAATGCACTGTCAAGACTAAGCTGTTCAGCATTAAGGCTAATCGGCAGGGCAGGAATCATAAGATCCAAAGACTGCAGTTTGGAGGTTCTATAGTGCAGAATTGCCACTCAATAAAATCATTCAAGTTTCAATTCTTCGAACACTTGAGAACAAGGATTTGAAATATGCTTATGATATGTAGACTTGATATAGTTTTACCTTTCTCCATTGAGTCAAGCAAGGCCTGTCCCACCTGCTTTAATGATTTTGACTGTCTCTCTTTTTCAGTCTTCTCCTTTTCCAGAGCCTAAAGTCACCAAATTATTCAACAAATTTCAGGTCACTGTATTTATACTTCACTGATTTAGTGAAACATACATATGTATAATATTTTAATCGATATTTTTAGTGTCACTCACACACATTAATACATTGCACTCTGCTTCCTGCCACTCAGCCAACTCTAGGTTCAATTTTCCCAATTTCCTCAGATCGCTTTTTTTTCCACAGGATGAAGATGTCACATTAAGTGCCCATCCCTAATTAGCCAGACGGTAGTTAAGAGTCAACTATAATATTATGGGCCTGGACTCTCATGTAGGCCACACAAGGTAAAGATGCCAATTTCCTTCCCTAATGCATATTCGTGAACCAGATAGGCAATTTCCTGACAGGCAACAATGGATTCATCATCATTAGACTCTTACTGCCAGGTTGTATTTACTAAAATCAAATTCCATCCTTTTCCATGGCAGGAACCAAACCTCTTAGCCTCTTAGCTTTGCTGTCTGTCTCCTGTATGCAGCTTTACCAAACGCTTTGATGGAGGTCTTACTCAGACAGTAGTAAGGGAATGGAACGCTTTGCCTGCAACAGTAGTAGATTTGCCAACTTTAGGTACATTTCAGTCATCATTGGACAAGGATATGGACGTACGTGGAATAGTGTAGGTTAGATGGGCTTCACGTCGGTACGACAGGTTGGCACAACATCGAGGGCTGAAGGGCCTGTACTGTCCTGTAATGTTCTATGTTAAGCTCAAGTAGACCACATCAAGCGCACTGCTCTCATCTACACACCTGATTACCTCTTCAAAACATTCAATCAAGTTGGTCAGGCATGACCTCCCCTCAACAAAACTACACTGGCTATTCTTGACTAATCCTTGCCTCTCCAACTGCAAGTGAATCCTGTTCCTCAGAATTGCTTCTAACACTTTGCCCACCAGAGGCATTGGCTTGTATTTCCTGGTTTATCTCTTGCTCCCTTCTTGAATAACAGTACCATAGTGGCTGTCCTTCAGTCCACTAGCATGTCTCAAAATTATTGCCAACACCCCTGCTATTTCCTCCCTTGCCTCACCTCAACAGCCTGGCATACATTTCGACCAGTCCTGGACACCTGCCAGACCACTCTCAACCTCCTGTTTATGCTAATTTCTTTAAATTATACTATAGGCTTTCTCCCCGATTTCTATACCCACATCGTCCCTCTGACTCGAGTACACAGGCAAAGTATTCATTTATATCCCGACAAAGGATTTGTTGGCTCACATCTTTGGCGTTCTAGAAACATATTGGCCCTGAGCTCTCCCTATTTCCTTCTTGAACGTGACACAGATTTCTGACATAGATTTACTTAAAAGTATTGGTTCCCTGATTTACAACATTTGGCTAATTGGCATGATCCCATACGAAGCACAATTTTAAATATCTGACATAGAAACATTTCATGTGCTTACAAATAGCGGCTTTACATTTGCATACATTGTGTTGTGACTTTCATATAAATTGACTTATAAACAGACTCCGGAAAGGAACCTGTTCACAATCCAGGGACTGACTATCAGCTCCCAGTCCACTGGTCAAATCATAATCTTATTAAAGTGGGTCTTCCCCCGGGACAGAGCCTGGATTGTAGACAACTCTTGTACTTTTCCATAACTAACTTACATCTAATGGAACTATGACTGGTCTCTGCAAAATGCTTCCCCACTGATACTTAAACCACTTACTGGGCTTCATTGCCTAAAGTTATGTCCAGGGCCGCTCCTATTTGTAGGGCCTTCCAACACACTGGCTTAAAAATCTCTCCTGGATACATTTTAAGAATTCTGGAATCTCTAAACTTTTCACACTATTACTATTCCAGTTAATTTTACGGAAATTGATATTCCCTACTTTCACTGCCTTTATCACTTTCACACTTCTCTGAAATGTGCCAACATATCTGGTCTACAATTTCTTTCGGCTGTTAGGGAGCCTATAGGCCACTCCCAGCATTGTGATTGTGTTTGGTTTTAAGTTCTACCCATATGGTTTAATGTGAGGAGTCTTCTAAAATATCATCCCACCATCACTGCTGTAATTGATTCACTGATCAACATTGCAACACACTCTCATATTTTACCTCCATTCCTGCCTCACCTAAAGATCCTATATACTGAAACACTGTACAGATAATCTTGTCTCTCTCTTAGTCATCATCAGTGAGAGCAATTGCATCGTACGCACCTTTGTTTTAATTTCTGCTGTGAACTCACCTGTCAGGTTCTTTGTGTGAACACAAACACATGCAAGCTTGCCAAACTCCCTTGTGCCTCAAACTGCCTATAATTTCTGAGATAGTAGGAACTGCAGATGCTGGAGAATCTGAGATAAACAAGGCGTAGAGCTGGATGAACACAGCAGGCCAAGCAGCATCACAGGAGCAGGAAAGCTGACGTTTCGGGCCGAGACCCTTCTCCAGTATAATTTCTGTGCCTTTTTGACTCTCTTTCTTTCTCTACTAAATTTGGACATTCATCCACCTGGGTTGAATATTCTCTCTGAATCCCACTCCCCTGCCAAGGCAGTTTAAACCATCAACAGCACTGGTATGCCTTCCTATTAGGAAACTCATCCCATTCTGGATCAGATGAACACATCTGACTTGCACAGGTCCCACTGCTGCCAAAAACAGTCTCACTGTCCCTGAAATCTGAAGCCCTCGCAGCCTGCACCATCTCTTCATACATTCATGTAGCATCCTGCTCCTGTTTTTGTACTCATTAGCATGTGGCTCTGTAAGTATTTCAGAGATTACTACCTTTTGAGACCCGTTCTTTAATCTATTTCCTAGCTCCCTAAATTCTGCTTGCAAGACCTTTTCTCTCTTTCTACCTATGTCACTGATACCAACATGTACACCATCACTGTCTGCTTGCCCTCCTCTCTCAGCATGCCCTGAGGCTGTTTAGTGACATCCTTGACCCTGGCACCAGGGTGGCAACATACCATCCTCGAGTCTCTTTTAGAACATAGAACATAGAACAGTACAGCACAGAACAGGCCCTTCAGCCCACAATGTTGTGCCGACCATTGATCCTCATGTATGCACCCTCAAATTTCTGTGACCATATGCATGTCCAGCAGTCTCTTAAATGACCCCAATGACCTTGCTTCCACAACTGCTGCTGGCAATGCATTCCATGCTCTCACAACTCTCTGTGTAAAGAACCCGCCTCTGACATCCCCTCTATACTTTCCTCCAACCAGCTTAAAACTATGACCCCTCGTGTTAGCCTTTTCTGCCCTGGGAAATAGTCTCTGGCTATCAACTCTATCTATGCCTCTCATTATCTTGTATACCTCAATTAGGTCCCCTCTCCTCCTCCTTTTCTCCAATGAAAAGAGACCGAGCTCAGTCAACCTCTCTTCATAAGATAAGCCCTCCAGTCCAGGCAGCATCCTGGTAAACCTCCTCTGAACCCTCTCCAAAGCCTCCACATCTTTCCTACAATAGGGCGACCAGAACTGGACGCAGTATTCCAAGTGCGGTCTAACAAAGTTTTATAGAGCTGCAACAACAGCTTGTTTCCCTTGAAACCAAATCCCCTAATACCTTGGCCGTGCTGTTTCTCTGTCCTCGGTGTGCGAATTAAATATCATCTAGATGGAAATCTTTTTAACATCATTATTTAAATTAATTATTTTCTTTCAAATAGACAAGTCTCTGTAACTGCAGCCTTACCTTCACCTTTTCCTTCACACTAGATATATTTTTCTGTCTGCTGAAATCATTGAACATCATGTTGTCGATCGCACACTTCGATTTACCAATCCAACTCAGAAGCTCACCAGCATCGGCATCAAATCTAGTGATAAATTCGTCATGTGTTAGTAGAGCCATTAGAGAGATTAGACAAAGTTTCCAATTGTGTAACAGAAAATAATGATTTAATTCAGTGACTGATACCCATAATACTTCTATTGCTTGCTTCTTATATTAGAAAAAGGCGCACTATTACAGCAAA
Source organism: Stegostoma tigrinum (assembly GCF_030684315.1). Classification (NCBI taxonomy): domain Eukaryota; kingdom Metazoa; phylum Chordata; class Chondrichthyes; order Orectolobiformes; family Stegostomatidae; genus Stegostoma; species Stegostoma tigrinum. Next base: position 445,989 of record NC_081362.1, read on the forward strand.
ATACACACCTTTTCAAATTCTGTGCAGGGGGAAAAGGTCGAGGTCAAACAGGGGAGTAAATCAGCCAGGAATCCATTCTAAAAATATGTGCATCAACACTGGCTTATCACTGGGTTGGGTTTGGCTTTGACGGCTGTAGGTTACAAGTAAAGAATTGTGCTGGGTGAACGATAGATGGATGAACTCATGTGGGACTCTACTCTTGCTGGATTTGCCACTTTCATGGGATTTGGAGGGGTGTGGGGGGATAGGGGGAAGTCTGTAAGAATATTTACACTCGATAATAAAGACATTTGTATGCCTGAATTAGAAGTAGATGGCATTTAAGTCCTTATTTTCTCTGACATCTTATGAGGCTATTGTTCCTAACGTAGTTAAAATGTTAGTAAGATTATACCTTCTTCTACCAAATATGTCGCGCTAATTTTGATGTTTTACTAATTTTTTTTTAAAACTTACTTAAGATTGCACCTGAAGACAATCTCAAACAAACTGACTGCTCAAAAACAAAAACACAAACACTGGAAATGAAAAGATGAGCCAGCAGAGAGTACATTAGTCCTTCATTACAATCTGGGTTTCAACAAATGGCTAAATCCAAATCTAAACTTTTACTTTTAGCTTTCAGATGATTTCCAGAATTTTTTTCCCTTTTATTCTCATTGATTCTTTTCAAAAGTTCTAATTTATTAAAAACGCATTCCTCTGAAGATTTACACGGATATTATCGGGACTGGAGCGTTTTAGTTACGAGGAGAGGCTGAAGAGGCTGGGACTATCTTCCCTGGAGTATCGGAGGCTGAGGTTACATAGGTTTATAAAATCATGAAGGGTATAGATAAGGTTAATAGCAAAGGACTTATTCCTAGATACAGGAATTCAAAACTAGAAGGCATGGTTTTTAAAGTAAGAGAGGAAAGGTGTAAAAAGGAAATAACTTTTTCACATGTAAGATGGCACATAGATGGAATAAGCTGCCAGAGGAAATGGTAGATGCAGCTACAATTACAACATTTAAAAAGCATTTGGACAGGTTAATAAACAGGAAAGATTTCAAAAGATATGGGTCAAATGCAGGAAAATAGGGCTAGATGAGATTGTGAAAGCTGCTTGCCATGGACAAGTTGGACCGAAGGGTGTGTTTCCGTTTTGCATGGCTCTATACCACACAAGGTTTTAGATATGTTTTTCTATAAAATCAGCTCTTCCGTGAAGGATCAATGCCCACAACTAGCTTGTCTTTGTTTCACGTGGAAAAGACAGTTTAAAAAAAGACTCATCATACCTTTTCTTGAATTCTACATCCATGCAAAATTGTCTTTTCTTGGGTGGTGGGGGAGGCACCAATCCCTGCTTCTGAACTGAATGTTCTGTGGTTATTTCAACCATTTTCACTGGACTAACCCGAGTTAGTCCCAACTCAGACGGTGCCCGAGGTATCTGTTGGATGGGAATTGGTTTCAGGGTGGGGTGGGGTGGAGGTGGAGCAAGGGCAGAGTGCAAGACAGAAAACAAAAAAACTTAGTTAACATGGCAAGTTCCACTCTATATTTACTGCCACTACATGCCTGATACCAACATTGCATTGGTAGAATCACTAGCGTGAAACTAAATTCCACTCATCCTCATGGCTCAGTTTACTGATGCATTATGCTAACAGGCCCCCTTATATACAGGCTCCAAAATTCTAAATCTTCTTTTAATATCCAGGCTGTATCACTTTGTGTGCATTACCTTACCTGCTAAGTTCTATTTATATCGTAAATAACATGTACAGTCTCCCAAATTTTTATATACAGTGTAAAGGAAAAAGAATGTTATTTCTGCATCCTGAATACAACCGTACTATGCTATCTGAACAACGATGCTTCAATTCCATTGCATTGTGCACAGTTATAGAGCCACACCACACATTTATTCCAGGCCAACCCATCTCTTACTAAAAGATGTCAAAGTGGAGTGAAAAAGGAGTCACCTTACTAAACAACACCACAGCCAATTCAAGATTAGAACTGACGATGAGCGTAGTTCAAGAACTGGGAATTGCAACTTGTCCAACCATAAGACCCTAAGAACATAACAGCATTCAGCAGACCAAGCTCCGTGATTCATTGAATTCATTGTTAATTTGACAATTCTTGACTCCACATTCCTGCCTGTTCCCGCAATCCTCCATTCCATTACTGATAAAAACCCACCTCAGTCTTGAATATACTTAATGATTCCACCTTGATAGCCCTCTGTGGTAAAGAATTCCGCAGACTCATTACCTTCTGAGAGGAGAAATTCCACATCATCTCAGCAGACAACCCTTGATTCAGAGATATGCCATCTCATCCTAAATTCTCCCACAGGGTGAAACAACCCTTCCACAGCTACCCTGTCAAGTTTCAATAAAGGTGACCATTCAATCTTCAAAACTCCAATGAAGATTGCCCAATCTACTTAACCCCTCCTCACAAGACAGTCATCCATTAACCTCATGAACCTTCTTTGAACTGTCTCCAATGTCAAAATATGGTGTATATGGATTTCAGCAAGGCATTCGATAAGGTTCCCCACAGTAGGCTATTGTACAAAATGCGGAGGAATGGAATTGTGGAAGATATAGCAGTTTGGATCGGAAATTGGCTTGCTGAAAGAAGACAGAGGGTGGTGGTTGATGGGAAATGTTCATCCTGGAGACCAGTTACTAGTGGTGTACCGCAAGGGTCGGTGTTGGGTCCACTGCTGTTTTGTCATTTTTATAAATGACCTGGATGAGGGCGTAGAAGGATGGGTTAGTAAATTTGCAGATGACACTAAGGTCGGTGGAGTTGTGGATAGTGACGAAGGATGCTGTAGGTTGCAGAGAGACATAGATAAGCTGCAGAGCTGGGCTGAGAGGTGGCAAATGGAGGTTAATGCAGACAAGTGTGAGGTGATGCACTTTGGTAGGAGTAACCGGAATGCAAAGTACTGGGCTAATGGTAAGATTCTTAGTAGTGCAGATGAGCAGAGATCTCGGTGTCCATGTACACAGATCCTTGAAAGTTGCCACCCAGGTTGACAGGGCTGTTAAGAAGGCATACAGTGTTTTAGCTTTTATTAATAGTGGGATCGAGTTCCGGAACCAAGAGGTTATGCTGCAGCTGTACAAAACTCTGGTGCGGCCGCACTGCGTACAGTTCTGGTCACCGCATTATAAGAAGGCTGTGGAGGCTTTGGAAAGGGTGCAGAGGAGACTTACTAGGATGTTGCCTGGTATGGAGGGAAGGTCTAATGATGAAAGGCTGAGGGACTTGAGGCTGTTTTCATTAGAGAGAAGAAGGTTGAGAGGTGACTTAATTGAAACATATAAAATAATCAGAGGGTTAGATAGGGTGGATAGGGAGAGCCTTTTTCCTAGGATGGTGACGGCGAGCACGAGGGGGCATAGCTTTAAATTGAGGGGTGAAAGATATAGGACAGATGTCAGAGGTGGTTTCTTTACTCAGAGAGTAGTAAGGGAATGGAACGGTTTGCCTGCAACGGTAGTAGATTCACCAACTTTAGATACATTAAGTCGTCATTGGATAAGCATATGGACGTACATGGAATAGTGTGGGTTAGATGGGCTTCATATCGATATGACAGGTCGGCACAACATTGAGGGCCGAAGGGCCTGTACTGTGCTGTAATGTTCTATATGTTCTATATATCTCTTTCCCTCGGTAAGACAACAAAAACTGTTTCCAGCAATCTCAGCTGTGGTCTGACTATTTTAGCAAGACTTCCCAATTTTTCTACTCCATTCCCTTTGAAATAAAGGCCAATGTTCCATCTGCCTTCCCTATTACATGCAGAACTTGGAAGCGACCTATTTATGATTCATGCACAAAGACTCCCAAATCAACATCGCCCCACCAGTGGTTGAGAACGCCCTAGAACGTGTCTCCCACATTTCCCACAACACATCCCTCACACCCCGACCCGCAATAACCACCCAAAGAAAATCCCCCTAGTCCTCACATACCACCAACCTCCAGAGACAATACATCATCCTCTGACACTTGCGCGATCTACAATCCAACCCCACCACACAAGACATTTTCCTTGCCCACCCTTGTCTGCCTTCCTGAGAGGCCACTCTCTCTGGGACTCCCTTGTCCGCCCCACACTCCGCTCCAACCTCACCACACTCAGCACCTTCCCCTGAAACCGCCAATGTGGTATACTGTATCCACTGTACCCATTGTGGCTTCCTCTACATTGGGGAAACCAAGCGGAGGCTTGGGGACCACTTTGCAGAACACCTCCGCTCGATTCGCAATAAACAACTGCACCTCCCAGCCGCGAAACATTTTTAACTCCCCCTCCCATTCCTTATACAACATGTCCATCATGGGCCTCCTGCAGTGCCACAATGATGCCACCCAAAGAAACTGCAACTCATATTCCACTTGGCAACCCTGCAGCCCAATGGTATCAATGTGGAATTCACGAGCTTCAAAATCTCCCCTTCCCCCAACCGCATCCCAAAAGCAGCCCAGTTCGTCCCCGCCTCCCTAACCTGTTCTTCCTCTCACCCATCCCCTCCTCCCACCTCAAGTCGCACCTCCGACTCCCACCTACTAACCTCATCCCGCCTCCTTGACTTGTCTGTCCTCTCGGACTGACCTATCCCCTCCCTACCTCCCCACCTATCTTCTCCTCTATCCATCTTCGGTCTGCCTCCCCCTCTCTCCCTATTGATTTCAGAATCCTCTCCCCATCCCCTTGTTCTGATTAAGGGTCTAGGCCTGAAACTTCAGCTTTTGTGCTCCTAAGATGCTGCTTGGCCTGCTGTGTTCATCCAGCTTCACACTTTGTTATCTCCAAAATCCCTGTTCTGTAATTCTCAGCTATCTTTCATTTGTACATTCAGCTCCTCTATTCTTCCTGCTAAAGTGCATAACCTTACAAGTTGCACACTTTACATTCCAATTGCCAAGTCTGTGTCACTCGCTCAACCTATCTACATCTCTCTGTAAATTCTTAGTGTCATTCTCACTACTTGTCTTCACACCTATTTTTGTGTCATCTGCAAAGATGGCTATAGTACATTTATTTTCCTCGTCCAAGACGTTAACATATATTGTAAATATTTGTGGCCCCAGCACTGATTCCTGTCGCACATCACTAGTTATAGGTTGCCGTTCTGAAAATTATCTCCTTGTCCCAAATCTCTCTCTCTCCTGTTATACAACAAAGAGCTGCAGATGCTGGAAATCTGAAGCAAACAAAAAACAGAAGTTGCTGGACAAACTCAGCAAGTCTAGCAGCATCTGTGGAGAGAAAGAGATAACATTTCAAGTCAGTGATAATGGGAACTGCAGATGCTGGAGGATCCAAGATAACAAAGCGTGGAGCTGGATGAACACAGCAGGCCAAGCAGCATCTCGGGAGCACAAAAGCTGACGTTTCGGGCCTAGACCCTTCATCAGAGGGGCTCTCTGATGAAGGGTCTAGGCCCGAAACGTCAGCTTTTGTGCTCCCGAGATGCTGCTTGGCCTGCTGTGTTCATCCAGCTCCACACTTTGTGATAACATTTCAAGTCTTCCAGTTCTCCACTCCTTTGGGACTTTTCCAGAAGCTATAATCTTTTTAGAAAATTACTACCAGTATGTCCACTATCTCAGTAGTTTATTCCTTTGATATCCAGGATGCTTCCTATCAGGCCAGGGGACTTACTGGTCTTCAGCCTCTTGGCACTTATGCTCCAGTGCTAGTTAGTGTATTTATTTCCTATCCTCCTTTAGCCCCTTGATTAGGTAGTACTTTTGGAACATTATTAGTACCACCTACTGTGAAGACTGATGCAAATCATTTATTCAACTCCTCTGCTATTTCCTGATTCCGCATTATTATTTAATGGCGCCATGATCATACTCATTTAACCTCTATTTATTAATTTTCATAAGTTTCAAATATTACAGGCATTCAAGAAGCATCAATTTTGTCTTCTTAATCATTTTGCCCGATCGGATTCATCATCTAATAACTGTCAAAAAGTATATTCTTCTATCAAAAATCTAACTCTGCCTTATAACGATGACTAAATCTTAAACAGACAGTGCTACACACAAATATATGAATCAGTAAGCCATCCAGCCTTTCAAGCTTGCTTGACAATTCAATACATCGTGGGCTGATCTGATTGTGGCCCGTTCATGAAGGTTGTTAGATTTGGTACATTAACAATCATGGGAGGTCAAGAGGATGAAGGATCCTCAGTTCAGCAACTATTTCTCGTATCGTTGTCATCTAACCCTCCACTTATTACACAATTTACACATTTTAAATTACTATTTAGTTGAAAAGAAATTAATGAAATTTGCAATGAAGGGTGAGTTAAGAAGTGCTATGAGCCTGTAATACAATCAGGTGAATAAAGTGGCTAGGCAAGCAAGAAAGCCCAGTCCAATAGCTCACAATCATCTGAATCCAAATATTGTGCAATGTGCCTAATACAACAACAGGCAGGTGGGTTCTGTCTGCATACTTATGGCAAATGAAGATTCCAAAATCCAAAATGGCAAAATACATTGCTAGGCCTGGAATTACAATTATAGGGCAAGGCAGCAATAATCCTAAAGCAAAGGAATTTAAATGAAGTACTCACTCAAGCTAAGAAACTATTCAAGTTTTAAGATTACAGACAGATGGAAATTTTGGCAAACATTAAGATTGATAAGTCCCCAGGGCCAGACCAGATTTATCCTAGGTTGCCTCAGGAAGCGAGAAAGGAGGTTGCTAAGCCACTGGCGAAGATCTTTACTTCCTCACTCTCCACGGGAGTCATACCGGAAGATTGGAGGGAGGCAAATGTTGTTCCCCTTTTCAAGAAAGGGAATAGGGAAATCCCTGGAAATTACAGACCAGTCAGTCTTACGTCTGTGGTCAGCAAGGTTTTGGAAAGAATTCTGAGGGATAGGATTTATGACTGTTTGGAAAAGCATCGAGTGATTAAAGGGAGTCAGCATGGCTTTGAGGGGGGCAGGTCATGCCTCACAAATCTTGTTGAGTTCTTTGAGGAGGTCACGAGACAGGTTGACGAGGGTCGAGCAGTGGATGTGGTGTACATGGGCTTCAGCAAGGCATTTGATAAGGTTCCCCATGGCAGGCTCATTCATAAAGTCAGAAGGTATGGGATACAGGGTGATTTGGCTGTCTGGATTCAGAATTGGTTGGCTGACAGGAGGCAGAGTGTGGTTGTAGATGGTAAGTATTCTGCCTGGAGGTCAGTGCTGAGTGGTGTCCCGCAGGGCTCTGTTCTTGGGCCTCTGCTCTTTGCAGTTTTTATAAATGACTTGGATGAGAAGGTTGAGGGGTGGGTTAGTGTGTTTGCTGATGACACAAAGGTTGGAGGTGCCATTGATAGTGTTGAGGGCTATTGCAGGCTTCAGCGAGACATTGACAGAATGCAGAGCTGGGCTGAGAAATGGCAGATGGAGTTCAACCTGGATAAATGCGAAGTGATACATTTTGGAAGGTCAAACTTACCTGCTGAATACAGGATTAAAGGCAGGATTCTCGGCAGTGTGGAGGAACAGCGGGATCTTGGTGTTCAAGTGGATAGCTCCCTCAAAGTTGCCACCCAAGTGGATAAGGTAGTTAAGAAAGCATAATGTGTTTTAGCTTTCATTAACAGGGGGATCGAGTTTAAGAGCTGCGAGGTTATGCTGCAGCTCTACAAAACCCTGGTGAGACCACATTTGGAATATTGTGTCCAGTTCTGTCGGCCTATTATAGGAAAGATGTGGAGGCTTTGGAGAGGGTGCAGAGGAGGTTTACCAGGATGCTGCCTGGACTGGAGGGCTTGTCTTACGAGGAGAGGTTGACTGAGCTCGGACTTTTCTCATTGGAGAGAAGGAGGAAGAGAGGTGACCTGATCGAGGCGTACAAGTTACTGAGAGGCATGGATAGAGTCGATAGCCAGAGACTTTTCTCCACGGCAAGATTGACTGCCACGAGGGGTCACAGTTTTAAGGTGTTAGGACGAAGGTATAGAGGAGACGTCAGAGGGAGGTTCTTCACCCAGAGAGTTGTGAGCGCATGGAATAGTTTGCCAGTGGTAGTCGTGGAAGCGGAGTCATTAGTGACATTTAAGCGACTGCTGGACATGCACATGGACAGCAGTGAATTGAGGGGAATGTAGGTTAGGTTATTTTAGTTTTGGATTAGGATTAATCCACAGCACAACATCATGGGCCAAAGGGCCTGTACTGTGCTGTTGTTTTCTATGTTCTATGTTGAACTGAAATAATAAAGGACTTTGAGGAATCCCACACTGCTCAGAAAGGACATTAGAATATGCCAAATGCCCTACAAAGGTAGAGTGGGTAAAACATCATCTGGCAAAGGCATATCAATTTGAACAATTATCTTTTTAACATCTCTATGTAGAGTTACTGCAGGCACAATGTTGCCTTAGATTAAGTATCATACTTCAACAGACAAAAAAAATTGGAAATTTGTTGTGATTGCTAAAAGGATATTAGAAGTTAAAGCTTCATGTGTTGCTTCTATCAGAAGTAGGACATAAAAAGTGTCTTGTGAAAAGAAGAAAATGGTGCGAACTGCAGATGCTGGAGAATCTGAGATAACAAATTGTAGAGCTGGATGAACACAGCAGGCCAAGCAACATCACAGGAGCAGGAAAGCTGACGTTTCAGGCCTAGACCCTACTTCAGAAATGGGTGAGGGGAAGGGGGTTCTGAAATAAATAAGGGAGAGAGGAGGAGGCGAATAGAAGATGAATAAAGGAGAAGATAGGTGGAGAGGAGACAGACAGGCCAAAGAGGCAGGGGTGGAGCCAGTGAAGGTGGCTGTAGATAGGGAGTGAGGGAGGAACCGACAGATCAAAGGGGTGGGATGAGGTTAGGAGGTAGGAGATGGGGGTGGGGCTTGAGGTGGGAGGAGGGGATAGGTGGGAAGGAAGGACAGGTTAAGGGATGAGCTGGGCTGGTTTTGGGATGCATTCGGGGGACGGGAGATTTTGAAGCTTGTGAAATCCACATTGATACCATTGGGCTGCAGGGTTCTCAAGCGGAATATGAGATGCTGTTCCTGCAACCTTCGGGTAGCATCATTGTGGCATTTCAGGAAGCCCAAGAGGGTCTGAGGAATGGGAGGGGGAGTTGAAATGGATCATGGCTGGGAGTTGCAGTTGTTTAGTACAAATCGAGTGTAAGTGTTCTGCAAAGCGGTCCCCAAGCCTCCGCTTGGTTTCCTCGATGTAGAGGCAGCCTCAACGGGAACAGCGGACAAAATATACCCCATTAGCAGATGTGCAGGTGAACATCTGCTTGATGTGGAAAGTCTTCTTGGGGCCTGGGATGGGGGTGAGGGGTAGGGGTAAGGGCAGCACTTCCTGCACTTGCAGGGGAAAGTGCCGGGCGAGGGGGGCTGGAGGTGAGTGTGCAGCAGACACAGTCCCGGAGAGAGTGGTCCCTCCGGAAAGCAGACAGTCGTGAAACAGAATACCCCTCATTCTCACGTACCACTCTACCAACCTCTGGAACCAACGCATCATCCTCCGACACTTCCGGCATCTGCAATCCAACCCCATCACCAAATTCATTTTTCCATCCCCACCCATATCTGCTTTCCAGAGGGACCACTCTCTCTGGGACTCCTTTGTCTGCTCCACACTCCCCTCCACCCCCACCATACCTGGTACTTTTCCCTGCAACCGCAGGCAGTGCTACACCTGCCCCTACACCTCCCCCCTCACCCCCATCCCAGGCCCCAAGAAGACTTTCCATATCAAGCAGATGTTCACCGGCACAACGTGGTATACTGTGTCCACTGTTCCCGTTGAGTCTGCCTCTACATCGGAGAAACCAAGCGGAGGCTCGGGGGCCGCTTTGCAGAACACCTCCGCTCGGTTCGCAAGAAACAACTGCACCTCCCAGTCGCGAACCATTTTAACTCCCCCTCCCATTCCTTAGACGACATGTCCATCCTGGGCCTCCTGCAGTGCCATAATGATGCCACCCGAATATTGTAGGAACAGCAACAAATATCCCACTTGGGAACCCTGCAGCTCAATGGTATCAATGTGGACTTCACAAGCTTCAAAATCTCCCCTCCCCCTACCGCATCCTAAAGCCAGCCCAGCTTGTCCCCACCTCCCTAACCTGTCCTTCCTCCCACCTATTCTCTCCTCCCACCTCTAGCCCCACCCCTATTTCCGATCTACTAACCTCATCCCGCCCCCTTGACCTATCTGTCCTCCCTACCTATACTCAACCTTTACTGGCTCCATCCCTGCATCTTTGACCTGTCTGTTTCTTCTCCACCTATCTTCTCCTCTATCCATCTTCTATCTGCCTCCCCCTCTCTCCCTATTTATTTCAGAAGTCCCTTCCCCTCCCCCATGTCTGAAGAAGGGTCTGGGCCCGAAACGTCAGCATTCCTGCTCGGCCTGCTGTGTTCAAGAAATGCATGCATGTATGCTCTGTTAACAACATGCCATTTGTAAATTACCTTCATTGCTAAAGGAAGAAATAAAGATGTGGCACTTCGTAGCATTGACTATTTGTTACTGCTCAGTGGACAACAAGAAAGATGTTTACATCAGTAGCACTGCCTTTGGAGCATGAGGTCAAGCAGTTCAGAGAACAGAAGTAAATAATAAGAGAGGAAAGTAAAACTGGGAAAGAAGTCAATATTGCAAGAAACTGTTGAGTGGTCATTTATGGCAACTAAATCCCCAAAAATGACACTGAAAACCACTGAAGTAAAACTGTTTGACTATTCTCAGGCTCAGACTATATATAGTGTCTGTGAACTTAAAGTCACAAGACAAATACTTCTGAAATACAATTAGAGTGTGCTTTGAGTATGAATGAAAATTAACTATAGTAAATTCAGCAAAGGTCACTCAATGCACAGCAAAGATGTAGTTTCTAAGTATCCAAATCACCTGATAGAGGGAAAGACCCAGTTAAGGTTGCACACATAAGGTGTTTTTCAGTTTTTCAGCAGGGTCTACTACCAGCCATAAACCTTCTCTCAACCACTATATTTATTAACTGTCAAATGCTAACCAACCTGCGTTTCCAATTCAGTTCCAAGTAAATTACGTTCTTCCAAGACAAGCCTCAGAATGTGTTCGAAATGACAAAGCACACAAAATATATAGGTGTTGCCCAAAAGTTCAACCGCTCAGTTTGTATTTTTAGTTCCTGGCATATGCATTAACTCAGTTTGATGCTGCTCATACCTGTTTGGAGTAATCTTCCAGCTGCTGCGCTAAATTGTCCCATCTTTGCGATAGCACTTCCATACCGCTGTTAATTTTCTTTGATAAATTACTATTGTTGAGCAATTCCACTAAGTCTTGATGAAGTTCAACCAGCTGGTCCAATGTAGGACGCTTCATTTGTAGGTCTTCCTTCAGAATCTAATAGGACATAACATACCAATTATCAATGCATCCCTTCAAAATAAAGCAATGTGCATTCACTGTTCTGCTGTATTCTTTATAAATCTGCTTTGTCTCAGAGCAATGCAGAGATGAGATTCATTCTAAGTCTGCAAGAAGTTTGTTTACAATGCATTGAAGTATTTCAGCAATCAGGATTTCTGCAACTGCTCATGGCCCTGGCGTCTCAAATCTTGCGAGAAGTTTTGAAAGCTCTCAAAGTTGAGTCAATCAAGCACTGTGAACATTGATCAGTCAACAGACCGGTATAATCCAACACAGATCAATTAAACTATTAAACAATACATAAGACTTCAGCAGTTGTGCTTCTAGACAAATAGTTGACAAAACTAACTAATTAAGGAAGCACAACATTTAAAATTATTAGTCCCTTCCTAACAAAATTAAACAATTTTACTAGATAACAAAGTGTGGAGCTGGATGAGCACAGCAGGTCAAGCAGCCTCTTAGGAGCACAAAAGCTGACAATTCGGGCCTAGACCCTTCATCAAAAAAGAGGGATTTTGTTATCTCGGATTCTCCAGCATCTGCAGTTCCCATTATCCCTAAACAATTTTACTATCCCACTTCTGCAGCTTTTCTTACCAAACATAAAACTGTTGCTCCTTACTTCTAAGTTTTTTTCTGAAACAAGTATAAGTAAAAATGCTATTCATCTCTTTTCTGCCAAAAAAAAGTAATGTTAATGAAGTCTTTTGCACCCAACAGATCAACAGGAAAGCAGCTAACATAATAGGACTTGTATGTGCTTATTTACAAGCAGCACCTATTACACACATTAAGCCTTAAACACACAAAAATCATTACATTATGGCACTGACAAACAAACCTGAATCGTTGAACACATACAATACAGAAGATGGTTAAATTGCCATTTTGTCTGTACACATCCCTTGAAAAGCATTTCAGCTAGAGCCATTAGTTTAACCTTTTCACCACATAGTCCTACAAACATTTCCTCTCAAGATAATTATCCAATTCCCTTGTTGAAAGCTACAACTAGCTTTGTGTTACCACAATTTCAATTAATACATTCTAGATCATAACCACACACTGCATGAAATGTTTAACTCACATTCTTTTACCATTCACTTTAGATCACTGACCTCTGGCTCTCTATCACACACTACTGAAAACAGTTTCTCTCCGTAATTTTGAACAACTCTATTAAATCATCTCTCAGTTTCCAACATCTATCATTTGTAAAAATTTGCTCACGGGATGTGGGCATCCCTGCCTGGGCCAGCGTTTATCATCATGCCACCACATTCCCCTTTTGTTAAAGAAAGTGAAGTGTCTCATTCCTGGAACCATGCCGTTGAATCTTTTTTGCACCTTTCTTTATGCCTTCATATCTCTCCAAGAGTGTGGTGCCCAGTATTTATTACAGTACCCCAGCTGAGGCTAAACCAGTTTATTAGAAAGGTTCATCATGATTTCATTGTTTTGTACTCTCTATGTTTTTATTTGCAAAGCACAATTTGCATTGTTTATCATTTTTGTTATTAAGCTCTGTCACCTTTAACAATTTGTAGATAAATATCTCCAGGTCCCTCAGCTCGTGTTTAGCCTTTAAAACTGCATCTTGAGTATATTATCATTAGCTTACATCCTTCTTTCTAAAAGCTTTCCTACTACGAGTGTTAACCTGCCAACTTTATCCTTACAACCTTTTTTGGACAAATCCTCTGCACAATCCCTGTACAGCAGGTGGATTAGAAGGTCTTGTCAGTAATTGCACAATTTCCATGCCAATTCACTCAAACTATTGGCTGCGTCTCATTCAGTCTTTTGTAACTTCAAGTTCAGCGAGCCTTTCAAATAACCACCTATTTGATCATTTTTGCACATGCAAATCTGACACTTTAAAAACAATGGCAAGATTAGGTACAATCAACAAAGACTTATCAAGAAGTAAAACATAACTTGGTGAAGAATCTCAGTACGTCTGGCAGCATCCGCAGAAAGAATGCTGTTAATGTTTTGGGGTGACTGTCCATAGATGCTGCCAGACCTGACTTCTGTTTTTGTTTCAGATTTGCAGCATCTGCAGATCTTTATTTGTTTATGAAGAAGTCATGTTTGACAAGCCTGTTAGAGATTTGTGAGGATATAGGGAATAGAACTGGCAAACAAGAGGGAAATGGGAGGAGGTGGTGCATTTGGGTTTTCAGATTTTCAATAAAATCTCAAATGGTGTTAGTGAACAAAATTATCCCTAATCCCACGGGCTCTAATGTATCAACTTCAATTTAGAATTGGTTAACAGATCTTAAAAATGACAAAAGGAATAAATAGGTCATTTGCAGGTTGGTAAGCTGCAACTAGGAGGATATTTTTGGTACAGTGGTAGTGTTCCTACCTCAGAGCCAGGAGGTCGAGGCTCAGATCCCACCTGCTCCAAAGGTGTATAATATAATGCCAGCCCAGATTGATTATGAAATATCTAAATGACAATGCCATCTGGGTCAACACTCCAGAGGAATCTGAGGCAAAATTTGGACTGTCACCAGGATGTTGGAGGTGGTGGGGTTGTTTCAGTGTTTGATTGGCTTAGGATTTCAAATGGTCCATGTTTTTGAAGAAAGGATAAACTGAGAAACAACAGGAATAATTGACAATCTAGTCCACTAGTAAAAAGTAATTTTAAGTAAACCAAGTAAGGTAAGTCATTTGTTCAGAATCTTACACAGCCATAATTTTTTTCTGAAGAAAGGAGGAACTAAGGAGCTCAAGTGAAATCATGGCAGTTGGAATCGTACCCATGATATGCTGCCCCTGTGCTATGTGACAAATTACGGAAGCTTCCGTTGTCCCTGGTGAACACAGACAGAAAATGTCACTAGCTGCAGCTAAACCCTTCAGAGCAGATGCTGCCAGTAAATTCACTGTGAAGCATCTATGATGTTCAGCATGTTGTGGACAGCACATCCAGTGACGTAATCACACTGCTGATGGAGAAAGTACAGGTGACCACCAGGCACAGTACAGGTAGACAGCTAGTGCAGGAGGCCCCTACGGCCATTTTTTTTCTCAGAGATATACCATTTTGGGTATTGCTGGGAGAGATGACTTTGCAGGGGAAAGCAGAGAGAGCCAATTTCATGGCATCATAGATGGGTCTGCTGCACAAGAGGGAGGACAAGAGCAGCAGGCCATAGCACTACTGCTCTGAGATAATGGAGTGTGAAGCTGGATGAACACAGCAGGCCAAGCAGCATCTTAGGAGCACAAAAGCATTTCGGGCCTAGACCCTTCATCAGAGATGGGCTGGGAGAGGGTTCTAAAATATATTGGGAGAGAGGGGAAGGCAGACAGAAGATGGACAGAAGAGAAGATAGGTGGAAAAGAGAGTATAGGTGGGGAGGTAGGGAGGGGATAGGTCCGTCCGGGGAGGACGGACTGGTCAAGGAGGCGGGATGAGGTTAGTCGGTGGGAAATGGAGGTGTGGCTTGGAGGTGGGAGGAGGGGATAGGTGAGAGGAAGAACAGGTGAGGGAGGCAGAGACAGGCTGGGCTGGTTTTAGGATGCAGTGGGGGAAGGGGAGATTTTGAAGCTTGTGAAGTCCATTTTGATACCATTGGGCTGCAGGGTTCCCAAGCGGAATATGAGTTGCTGTTCCTGCAACCGTCGGGTGGTATCATTATGGCATTGCAGGAGGCCCAGGATGGACATGTCGTCTAAGGAAGGGGAGGGGGAGTTAAAATGATTCGCGACTGGGAGGTGCAGTTGTTTCTTGCGAACCGAGCGGAGGTGTTCTGCAAAGCGGTCCCCAAGCGTCCGCTTGGTTTCCCCAATGTAGAGGAGGATGATGCATTGTATCCGGAGGTTGGTGAGGTCCAGGAAGGTGAGGAATGTGTTGGAGATGGCCCAGGTGAACTTGAGGTTGGGGTGGAAGGACCTTCCTGGACCCCTCTGTCTCCATCTCAGGCAGCCAGCTAGAAACTGATGTCCATTTCAAGCCCACCGACTCCCACAGCTACCTAGAACACACCTCCTCCCACCCACCCCCTTGAAAAATTCCATCCCCTATTCCCAATTCCTTCGTCTCCGCCGCATCTGCTCCTAGGATGAGGCATTCCACTCCCGCACATCCTAGATGTCCGCATTTTTCAAGGACCACAACATTCCCCCGCCCGCTTCCCCCCTCTCCCCGAACCCCCACAGTGGTCAAGAACACCCTCAAAAATGTCTCCCGCATTTCCCTCACACCCTGCCCCTGCAATAATCGCTCAAAGAGAATCCCACTAGTCCTCACATACCAGCCCACCAACCTCTGGATACAACGCATCATCCTCTGACACTTCCGTCATCTACAATCCGACCCCACCACACAAGACATTTTTTCCATCCTCACCCTTGTCTGCTTTCCGGAGAGACCACTCTCTCCGTGACTCCCTTGTTCGCTCCACACTCCCCTCCAACCCCACCACACCCAGCACCTTCCCCTGCAACCGCAGGAAGTGCTACACTTGCCCCCACACCTTCTCCCTCACCCCCATCCCAGGCCCCAAGATGACTTTCCATATTAAGCAGATGTTCACCTGCACATCTGCCAATGTGGTATTCTGCATCCAAAGTACCCGTTGTGGCTTCCTCTACATTGGGGAAACCAAGCCTGGGGACCGCTTTGCAGAACACCTCCACTCGGTTCGTAAGAAACAACTGCATCTCCCAGTCGCGAACCATTTTAACTCCCCCTCCCATTCCTTAGACGACATGTCCATCCTGGGCCTCCTGCAGTGCCACAATGATGCCAACCTAAGGTTGCAGGAACAGCAAGTCATATTCCACTTGGGAACCCTGCAGCCCAATGGTATCAAAATGGACTTCACAAGCTTCAAAATCTCCCCTTCCCCCACTGCATCCCAAAACTGACCCAGCTCGTCCCCGCCTCCCTAACCTGTTCTTCCTCTCTCCTATTCCCTCTTCCCACCTCAAGCCACACCTCCATTTCCTACCTACTAACCTCATCCCGCCTCCTTGACCAGTCCGTCCTCCCCGGACGGACCTATCCCCTCCCTACCTCCCCACCTATACTCTCCTCTCCACCTATCTTCTCCTCTGTCCGCCTTCCCCTCTATCCCTATTTATTTCAGAATCCATTCCACATTCCCCTCTCTGATGAACGGTCTCAGCCCGAAACGTCAGCTTTTGTGCTCTTAAGATGCTGCTGGGCCTGCGGTGTTCATCCAGCTCCACACTTCATTATCTCGGATTCTCCAGCATCTGCAGTTCCCATTTTCTCTGAGCACTACTGCTCTGACGTAGATTTTCCTGAAGGAATCAGTTCCCAGTCCATTCTGGCTAAATTATACCTGATCTTATTAAAATGGGTCTTCCCTCAGGACAGAACTTGGATTTTGGACCTTCCTTGTACTTTGCCATAACAACCTTACATCTAATGGAGTTATGATTGCTCATATTGACAATGTAGGAAACAGAGGATAGTGGTAGAAGGCTGTTTGTTAGACTACAGACTGGTGTTTGGTAGGAATCAGGGCTGAGTTCCTTATTATTCATGATACATTTAAATGATGTAGATGAGGATGTGACAGTGGACTGATGAGTTAGTTTGCAAATGACATGAAAATTGGCTAGATGGTTGACAGTAAGGAAGAAGATCTTATGTTACAGAAAGATAAAGACAGATTAGTCAGGGTTGGCAGATCAAAGGAAGGTGAAACTTAACCTGATAGGTAAGAAGTTGTGCACTTTGGAAGAAGCAACAAGATAACTGTTTATGTAATGAATGTCAGGACACTAGGAAGCTCAGAGAAACAAACAGATCTTGAGGTTTTCGATCATATATCCCTGAAGGTGGCAGGGCAGGTTAATGGTTAGAAGGCCTTTATCAATCGTGGCACTGATCATAAGAGCTAGAAGGTCATGTTGGAGTTGTATAAAATTTTGATAAGGCTACAGCTGGAGTACTGTCTGCAGTTCTGGTCACCGCACTGTAGGAAGAAAGTGACTGCAGAGGAGATTCACCAGGGTGATGCCTATGATGGAGCACGTTAGCTATGAAGAAAGGCTGAATAATCTCGGGCTGTTTTCTTTAGAGCAGAGAAAGTGGCGAGAAAACCTGATTGAGGCATATACAAGATTATGAGGGGCATTGACAAGGTGGACAGAAAACAGCTTAGTTCAAGGGTCAAAACAAGGCGTCATAATTCTAAAAGGAAAGGCAGGGAATTTAGCAGGAAGTTGAGGAGAATTTTTCTAAAACCAGTGCGTACCTGGCATGCTCTGGCTGTGAGGGTAGTTAAGGTAGGGAACCTCATAACCTTTAAAAGGTACTTGGATGACCACTTGAAATGTCAATGCATTTAAGGCTGGAGGCCAAATGCTGGAAAATGGAACTAATGTAGATTTAGATTTCTGTTGATGTAGACCTGATCTGTTGAAGGGTTTCTTCTACATTCTATGGCTCTATCCAGAATCTAGGAATTTCTGAAAATTAAAATCAGTGCATTTCCTAACTCAGCAAATGCTTATTTAAAAACCATGGGGTATCATCCAACAGAAACTGGGGGCTCGTCAGTTTTTAGTCCTTCATGTCTTCGCTCAATATCCATACATATTGAAACCTCAGAGAAACTCAAATCAAGTGACTGGGATTATTTTACCCCATCGCTCGTTTAAACAAGCAAAAGCAACTTCAATTCCTCAATAAAATCTGGTGCGCAAACAAGGACTACTTACTTCCAATCTGCAAACGTTCACTTCAGTCTCACACTGATCCCTAAAGCTGCTGGTTTGCATTGCAATGAAAGCATCTTCTTTCTGAGACAGCCAAGCTTCAAGCAGCAGCTACAATTAAAAAAAATGTACAAAATACTTTTTAAATTGATTTTCCTCATCACCCCACCCAATATCGTGGAAATTATCGTAATCTCAAGACAGCGCTATCAATAAATATACAAATGAGTGTCTTTTTTTGGAAAGACACTTCTTTTAAATAAAAATTGTCCATAACTTTCACCCACCTGTTCTTCTGATAGTCGTTGCCACTTCTCAAAAATATCCTGCAGCAGGCGCCATCGCTCTTCTGTCCAACGACAAACAGCTGCCCAGCGTTCACCAAGTGACTACGACAATGACAATCAAAAATTACCACATGCTCACTGGACGAACTCTACATACGTTCTGCCCTCTTAGCAGTGGATAGCTGAGCCACACAGGCTAGAGATTCAAACCACTTCCAGGAAAAAGAATTGTGCAGAAGTAAGGAAAAGGTTTCTGATAAGAAAATCTAGGAGTCTACGAGTTTTGTAGTTAGTCTTGACTGCGCTTGTTTACACACTTAAAAACTGAAAATACAACTTAGTTGCGTAGTTTGTAGCCTGCTGCTATATGCCACTTTTCTCCCTCCAGTTATTTTCAATTATCTGAAACAAGGGATTAAAATGCAAACAACACAAAAATTGGTGGAGCTGTGAATAGTGAGGAAGGTTGTCCAAGAATATACATCAGTTCTGAGATGGAGTTTAACCCAAACAAGTGTGAGGTATGGATTTTGGGAAGTCAAATGCAAAAGCAAAATATACAGTAAATGGCAGGACCCTGAAGAGCATTAATATAAAGAGGGATCTTGGTGTGTAAGTCCAAAGCTCCCCTGAAGCTGCAACACAAGTGGATGATAAGGCGATTGTAACGAGGTCAGCCAGGTGAACCTCACAGAATAGGAGTTCCCAAATTGGGCCTGTTAATCTAATCCAATCAGACAGCCCTGGTTGATAGATATCATTCATCGTCATTATGAGTGATACCTCACAGAAAAGGGCGACTCTGTTCCACTGTCAGGGTAAGTCCGTAAGTGGATGTACAGACTGATGCGGCTACTGCAGACTCTGTTACACTTGGGGCAGATAGTCGTCATGTGAAAGAGTAGGTGAGGCATTGGTGTGACTGCACATTCCTTTCACTGTTTTTGCCTGGCTTCCACTTTTTCTCAATGGCAAGTCTCGAGGCACTCAACATCTTCCCAGTTGCTCCTCCTCAATTTTGGATGGTCTTGGGCCAGTGATTTCCAGGTGTCTGTGGGAATGTTGCAATTCACCAGTGAGGCCTTGAGGGTAATGCTGAAGCACTTCCTCTGCCTATTTCGAGCCATTTCAGAGCTGAGACCACAGCAGCTGCTTGGGGAGTTTCGTGTTTATCATGCAGACAGCATGCCAGTCTATCATAGCCGATCAATGGCAGTCAGTGCATCATTGCTGGGGACATTGGCCTACTCAAGTACCCTGGTAGTGGTGCATCTTTCTTTCCAGTGACCCACAGGATCTTGCAGAGGCAGGGTTGGTGGTACTGCTCCAGTGCCTTGAGGTATCTGCTGTAGACAGTCCCTATAGAGCCATATAGGAGGGTGGGAACCACTACAGCTCTGTTGTTGTCGTCCTCGAACACCCTTCTCCTCAGGCGGCTGTGCTGGCACACTGGAGGTGGTGCTGGATCTCTTCATCAATAACTACATTGGCCGACAGGGCACTTCTGAGGTATTGGAAGAGATCAATGTTTTCGAAGGCATCCATACAGACCTTGATGATCGGAGGTTCACTCCACAATGCCGGGTCAGATTCGGCTTGCAGATGTTCAGGACAAGATCCATGCTCTCATTTGTCTCTGCTGACAGTGGCCGGGAATATATCCTCTAAGATTGCATACACACAAGCATCATCTGCGTACTGCAGCTTGATGACACTGGTTGGGGTGACTTCAGTTTTAGCTTAGAAGTGGTGGAGGTTGAATAATTTCCATTAATTCTGCAAGTTAGATCCACTCTAGCCCTTAAGGAGCTTGTTATCAGTGAGGTGAAGCAATGCAGCGAGGTAGTTCAAATACAATATTGGGGCAATGACTCAGCCCTAAAGGACACTGGTCCGAACAGGGAATGGGTTGGTAATGGAGCCATTTGTCATTACCATGGCTTCCATGTCTTCATGGAGCAGGAAAAAGATGGTGATAAACTTCATGGTATAACCAAAACGGAGAAGTAAGCTCGATAACACTTCCCGACTGACAGTGTAAAGGGCCCTTCTAAGGTCAAAGGATGCTACATACACGGGTAGATTCTTTTCCTCTGCATTACTCCTGCAGCTGTTACACAGTGAAAATCATGTCCGTTGTGCCTCTTTGTGACCAAAAGCTACACAGAGATTCTGGGAGGAGGAGTTCCTCAGCCACAGAGAGGAACCGGGTGAGGAGGACCTTGGCAATGACTTTTCCAAAGGTTGACAACAAGAAGTTTCCCCTGCAGTTACAACAGTCAGACTTGCTCCATTTTTAGAAAATACTCATGACTGTGGCATCTTGGAGTGGTCCCAGGATGCTCTCCTCCTTCCAGATAAGGTAGACAAGGCCGTGTAGCTGTGCGAGAACTCTTTGCCACCGTACTTTATGGAAGATAAAATTTGAAAACTGTCAGGATAATGGGAGTCTGGCAAAGACTGTTTCAAACAAGTAATCACACATTAAGCAAGATGTGACAAGAAAGAGAAGTTGAACAAGGGACAAAGCTAATAAATCAGTTCAGCCCACAGCAGTTATGGGGCACACAGACAAAATGGATAAACATGGAATAACAACTAAGTGACTAGAATAGATAAAGCAGAGTGATTGTGTGAGCATTCGTGCTGGCAAGTGTGGGGTAGATGTGATGGGTGACAAGATAAGATGAACACTAACATAAGGGAGTGAGGTCACTTTAAGGTAGGGGTCGCTTTAAGGTTGGAAAGCCATTGTGGCGGAACTAGCAGTAGAAACTTATTTAAAATAGAATAAGTTAGAGATAAGTCAGACGTAGAAGAAACCATTGTGGCAAGATAAGGAATGAATAGTCATTATATCATGAATTAAGTAGTGGAGGAAAAAACCATAGCGGTGGGAGTGGAAAGATAAGACAGGCTGACTTAATTGGTTTGGGATAAGATAACTCAGATTGTCGCAGTTGGGCATGCTGATAAGCTGAGCCAGAGACTGATAACAAAAAGGTATAAGAAGTATAAGCCAGAGAGGCTCGGGGGCACTCTAGGAAAATACTTCTGGATTGTCACGGCTTTTAGTTGCAAATAAAAGATCATCTTCTTGAGGAACTCTCCGCGTCTCCGAGTGATTTTCTACCACAACTTCAATGTCTCAGTGGGGATACCGTATGCTCCAGCAGCCTTATTGTTCTTGAGCTGGAAGATGGTCTTCTCTACTTTGTGCAAGATACATGTTGCTGAGCTCATGGGGTGTAGTATGCTGTGGGATGCGTTCAAGGATCGACGACAGAACAATGGTTGAGTAGGTCTCTAAACAGCCTCTCCCAGCCACCAAAAAAATGCTGGGGACTGACAGATAAGAACAGGAGCATCAGACATCCATTAACGCCAACAGCTGGCTCAGAGAGCTGGATTAGTGTCTAGCACTGATCACATGTAAATAAAGGGTGACTGGGTGATGGGGTAATGACTTCTTTTGAAGTTATTTCAGATAAGCTGGTAAAGAAGGGATGCAGCATGTTGCAGCTGTACAAAACTTTAGTTGGGCCACATTGGAGTACTGTGTGTGGTTCTGGTCACCACACCATAGGAAAAACACAAAGGCTTGGGAGAGGGTGCAAAAGGGGTTTTCCAATATTTTGCCTGGTTTGGGCTCTATTAGCACTAAGGAGAGACTGGACAGACACAGACAGGCAAGGAATTGAGGAATATAAACTAAGTGCAGGTAGATGGGACTAGTTTAGAATGGTATCATGGTCAGCGCAGACATGGTAAGCCAAAGGGCCAGTATCTGTGTTGTACTGTTCTACATTCTACATACAATGACCATGACTGCCCAGAGTATCACTGGCCACTATGAGACCACTGAAGGAGAACAGATCTTTGGTAGCCTGTTGGGTATAATAGCTCATGCTAAATTTAATCACTCTCCTCAAAATGTTGGATCAAGTCTCCATGACAACAAGAGGCGATAAATGCAATGCAGTAAAATGAGTGGCGGAATGGGATACATCAGTCAGACAAAAAAAAACCATAAGTAGTAGGAATCATAAAAGGGGAAAAAGTGAACTCATGAGCTACATAACTTAGAAGCAGTGACAGCCTGTAAAGATAGTACGCCACAAAAAATATTAGTAGCAATACAATGTCATTGTAAAGGACATGCAATTATTTGAGGCAGATGGAAATAGGACACACAGACGGGTAAGGAAAGAGAAAGTGGGCAGACAAAGACATTCATACAAAATGAAGGAAAGAAGAAAAAGATATGTACACCGAGAGAGATGCACCTAACATTATATTCACTGCTTTCAGCTAAGATGGTACAATTGACCTTAAAAAATCTGTGATTTAGGAGTAGGATAGAAAGGGAAAAGTGGAGATATTGCATTGATTAGTGGTTCTTAACAGAAATTGAATTTGAATGTCAGTTGAGGTTTGAGTCTGACGTAGCCAAAAGAGTGGACAAATACAAATGGCTTTTATGACAAAGAGATTATGCTGGATGCAAAATTATGCAAATTATTTCCATGCTTGTATCTTGTGATGAATATACAGAGTTCTTTCCCAAAAATAATCTACATTCAGAAGTTCTATTTCTCTGTAATACAATGTATATAGGGGCAGGTGACTGTACACTGTAACATCAAGACCACTTCAGTCATCTGCAGTCATAATCCCAAAGCAAAGCATCAGCATAATAGTTTCAGTTCTCTCACTCTCTGCAAGTAATATTTAATATTTATGTCACATTAAACTCTAATCAGTAGCAGTACATTCACCTGGGTCTAAAGATTAAGAGTCCAGGTTCCACCCTGGAACTAAATCCAGGTTGATTGTTCAGCATGGTCCTAAGAGTATGCATTATAGCAGTAGTGCCTCTTTTCAAGAAAGCATTAAACTGAGGAACATTTCTGTTCAGGTAGATATAGAAGATGCCATAAAAGGAGCAGAAGAATTTGGTTGCTGCACTGGTCTACATTTATCCCATTACCAATAATTACACAAGTTGTTTATCGTGTTGCTATTTTCGTAAACTAATTAACTGCATTTTAAAAGGACCTTAACTTCTACTCAACTTTTTGAATGGTCAAATGGGATTGAGTTGAAAGCAACATTTCCCAATATTTAGAAAAATTTTAATATTTTGAGTTATACGTTCTATTGTAAAGTGAAATTGTCATGCAACAAATTCTATCAGTTTTATGGATATTGTATTACTAGGCTTGTCATCCTCTACAAGAAGTCAGTTACCTGTAACTGGTCCTCCAGTGCAGCTGTAGCACTCTCACCACTATTCTCATCTACAACCACAACCATGTGTGTCAGAGAGTTCACCTTCACCTGCTCTGTCTCCAAGTCACTTTGCAATAGCTGAAAAAGAATGCAACACACCAGCACACTGCTATTAACTTTATTAATATTGAAGTACCTTAAATTAACAAGAACAGGTCTGGTCTAAATTGATCATAAAAACCAAATGTCACGTGAGGATTAACTATAAAATTCTTACAGAACTTGACAGAGTGCATGTAGACACACTGTTGCGTGTAGAGACAGGGGGCCAATTCTCAGAAATTGGTGTCAGGCCATTTAAGACTGAGATGAGACATGTCTTCACTCAAAGTAAGATGTCTGGAATTTTGAGGCTGTGGAATCTCAAAGCACTGAACATGTCCAAGACAGAAATCGACGGATTTCTGGATACAAAGGGCATTAAGGGATATGGAGACAGTGCAAACAAAATGGCATGATCAACGTCAACAGGCTGAATGGCTTCCTCCTGTTTCTATGTTCCTCAATCCAGAACAGATTTTAATATCTCTGGATGACAGTTTCAGAGGACAGCAGCCCTAGCAACAAAAACTGACGTTGCTGGAAAAGCTCAGCAGGTCTGGCAGCATCTGTGACGAAAAAAATCAGAATTTAACATTTCGAGTCTGGTGACCCTTCCTCAGAACATGAACAAGCAAAATTGGCGATTCTTGCAGCCACAAATGATTTGCCTACTTTTGGCCCAAGTAGCCATTTAGTTTTAATTTTGTGATGTTTCTTTGCTAAAAATCCAAGAAATATAGTTAAATTGTGCTTTGCAGGATAATGGAAATTTAAAGTTGGTGCATGGAATCATAAGATGTACAGTCATGTAAGAGGTATATTGAGAGGCACAGCCAAGCTATGTGCCTGGCTGATATGGTACAGCCCAATTAGTATAAAAGACACTGATTTTGGTGCTTTACTTCCAGTTTTTTTTAAACTGTTTTAACAGTGCATTTGTTAGACATTTTCAAAAATCTTACTACTTTGAGAGCACAAAGAAAAATTGAAGCAACCATAAATCACCATGAATTCCAACAGCTTCAGGTCATATTGCATATCTGTTTCGAATATTTGATGAATGCACTGTTACAGTCAATAGGAGAACATTTAAGAAAAGTGATCTTTGTATCATAAGGTTTTGACTAGGCATGGATAGTAAAAAAGGAAATCTAGAGCAAAAGCCCTACTGGAGGAAAATGAATTTCTGGTTCAAGAATGGATATGTCTTGGGGGAAATTTGAATCAGAAGTTGGCAGGCAATGTTGTAATTGTAAAACAGGCCACCTTAATTATGACAGTAAAGAGGTTGTGGTTCTGGTATAGTCAAGGTACATTCCCACAACAGACAAGATTAAAGCAACAAATGCCAGAGATCCTAGCACAATGAACGAAATTGATAGTAAGATAAAGCAGAAAAGGCAGCACATTCCAACACAGGTTCATAATACATAAGACAACCAAGCTGAAGACTGACTACATGATCAGAAGGGAAGTGAAAAGGGAATTAATCGGCAAAAGAGAAATGAAGAGAAAGGACTGGCAGACAACATAAAATGGTACCTAAAGGCTTCTTCAAAATTAGATAAATTGTCTAACATAAATAGTCGACTAATAGTGATCAAAAAGAAAGTCAATACATCAAGGCAAAGAAGTTGCTTCCAGGACCACTATCTCTTAATCTAGATTAATGAAACTTTAACTTGGGTGTACAGAGCAGTTTCAAAATTTTCCAATGCTTCTATACTCAGAAGTATTATCAACTCTGAAGATAAGTGACAGACTTTCAAGAAGTCATACCTAAGCTGGTGGAATGGGCTGGCATGGGAAAGTTAACACAAGTGCAAAATAGGAAGAGGTAAAAAAAGTTCAGCCTCAGCTTAAGTATTGTGCTCAAATCTGGACACGTCCCTAAGGAAAGATGTGAAGGGTTTACAAAGGATGCAAAAAAGACTCACATGGTTTACACGGAAAACAGTCACAGGGATGATAGACATCAGTTACATGGATGGATTGGATTGTTTTCTTTAAAGAAGAAAGGTTAAGAGAGATTTATTCAACATCAGAAGGGTTCTAGGCCGAGAGAAAATCTTCCTATTGGCAGAAGGGTCAAGGACTAGAGAGTGCATATTTGAAGTGTTTGGCAAAAGAACTGAAGGCAGGAAGACAAAATGTGGTTATGATCTGCAGAGCACTAACTCAAAGTGTGGTGGACACAGATCAAATCATGGCATCTAAAGCAGAACTGAATAAACACCTAAAAAGGAGAAAATGTATAGGACCATAAAGAAAAGGCTAGAGCGGGACTCTTGCAGAATTGGCATGAAAATTCTGGGCCAAAAAGCCTCTTTCTGTGCAGTAATTCTACATTTCCATGAAAACTTAGGTTATCTTTTCAGATTTCAATGCTCCAAACTTCTAGATGAAAGCGAAATTGACTGAATTCCACCCAGAAGCTAAAACCTAAGGCACTATAGGCTAACAAGCCCAGAGATGCTAAGGCTCTCAAATTTGAAATTTAGTTGATAAGCCACTAAAACGTTAACAGACTTGTTCAAAGGAATGACTGAATAACATTTTTTAAAGGTGAAATGCATTAATTCTAAAGAACTTGATCCTGTCCACACATGGAACCACAAGGGTGTAGTTAACTAAAGCAATGATGCAGTGTTTCACAAGGCTTAAATAGATAAAAATGTAGATTGAGAGCTAGGAATGGTCTGGATAATAAAGCATGTACCCACAACTGGGTATCACAGCAGTAATGCATACATGGAGACTGGAAGAGGCCTAAAATAATTATGGTTCTTAATGTACAAATATCCACACATCAATGAAGTATGCCCTAAGATTCAGCACAGGATACAGTCATTAAAAAATTTTACCAGGAGTCATTACGCCAACTCTTCTAATCAGCAGCTGGGGTTTCTCAAGTCAAATGCACTTACTTTATGTTCATCAATCTGCTGTTTAAGGATCCCCAACTCATTTACTGCAGATTGTGCTTCCAGCTTTTGAATACGTGCTTCTGTCCGAGTGAGCCAATCTGACAGCTGCCGTAACTGCTGCTGTTGCAGTTCCATTAGAACATCATGAAGCCTGAAACATTAGTGAATTTGGAATTTAATGAGCAACACGCAATTGGGAAAATAAGCACGATACTAAACTTGGGTTTCGGATTGTGTAGTGGGAGGACGGGCAGTGGTGCTCATTAGCCGTCACCATTTTTTTTCAAATAAAAGAACATTTCACCAAAACCTGTTGACAACACAGGAGCTCAGCATAAGGACCATGTTTATCCCTATAACCTTAAACTACTTATATTCATGGGTCTGACACTTCAGGCTTGTGGAGAGTTTGGAGAAATTGGTTTGATCTTCCTCCAAAGAACATCAGAAATACATTTAATAAAGATATTAAATATCATAACAAATTTTGATACAATAGATAAGGAGATAATATGTCTAAGGGCACAAGAATCAGTTAGCAGGGGACATATTTTTAAGTTGATTGGCAAAAGAACTTGTGTAATTGGGAGAGGTTTTTCTCAAACCAATGAGTTATGATGATCTGGAATACACTGTCTGAAAAGTGGATGAAAATACTCCTGTATTATAACTGCCCCTACACCTCAGAAAATCAAAGATCAGAGGTCACGAAAGGCACTATGTAAATGAAAGTCTTCATTGGATAAATACTTTGAGGAGAAATACAAAAGCCTATGGTGTGAGGGCAGGTATTAATCAGTCAGTTCTTTCAAAGAGTCCTTATGGGCATAGAAGTCCGAATGTTGGCTCCCTTCACTGTATCATTCTTTAAAGAACAACAAATACTACATCCAAATACAATTCTATCCACATTTTTAACGTGTTTTAGGAATGCCAAGCTCCAACAGGCTGCACTGTTAAAACTATCAGCATTTCTGTCATTACCCATCTTAAACTGGCTATAGCTTTGGCATTTGGACATTGTGCAGAATAATGTGAAATCCCGAAGTTGATATTCGCCCTCCTTCATTGAGTACACTGTAGAGGTTCCCACAGACTACAATCTTCATTGTAAACAAGAACCATTGATTGCCTGTGGGCAGCACAGAGGCTCAGTGGTTAGCATTGTTGCTTCAAAGTGCTTGAGGGCACATTCTCCCCCTATCTGCATAGATGTCCTCCGGGTGCTTAAGTTTCTTTCCACAGTCCACAGTCCAAAGATGTGCAGGTTAGGTGGACTGGCCATGCTAAATTGCCATCAGTGTCCAAGGATGTGCAAGACTAGTTGAATTACCCACAGGAAATGCAGACTTATGGGGGGGGTGGGGGACTGCGTAGGGTGATTTTCAAAGGGTCAGTGTTGACTTCATGGACCAAATGGCCTGCTTCCACAATTTTGGGGAATCTATGATCCAAACTCTTAGTCTCACTGTAAAATCCCATAGAAAGTTACGCCTTGTTGAATAGAGAGTGTTAATAAGTTTTTAAATGTATGATAACTTCATAAATATTGCTGGACACATTTACTGCCTCTGCAAGGCTAAATTAATGTTTGTGGAATATGTTCTATGAACAAAATCAAATACAATATCGGAAACTTGAGTGATTTGAGAGTGCATGTACACAAATTACTAAAAACACAGCTACAAATCTAATCAAGTAGGCTTACAGAATACTAGCTCCTATCTCAAGCCTGGAATACATGGGAGGAGGCAATGCTTAAATTATGGACAGCTTTGGTCAGATCTCATCAGAAGTACTGTAGACCTCAGTAGCTTAGATCTTAGGGTCTTTTCAGGGGAATCAAGGATTATAAGGGATACAGCAAAGTGGATGAGGAATGTCAGATCAGCCACGATCCTACCAAATTGTGGAGCAGGATCAAGTGGCTGAACAGCCTATTCTTGTTGCTCTCTCTTATGGTCTTACTCAAGTCAGAGATTTACAGAGAAGGTTTCTTCTAAATTAACATTTAAAGCCTTCCTCCAGCCCAGTGAGAACACGCATTAATTCAGCAACTGCTATAAATAAGGAGCTCGATTAGCTCAGCTGGCAGGATGGCAGGTCTGTGATAATAATGCTAACAGCATGGATTCAATTCCCATACCGAATTTGGTTACATGAAGATTCGCCTTCTCAACCTTTTCTCATACCTGAGAGGTGGTGACCTTCAAGTTAAACCACCACCACCAGTCATCTTTCTCCAATGAGAAAGCAGCACTATGATCCAGTAGGATATTGGAAATTTAACTCTATAAATATAGTCTTCAGCTATAAAGACATTTCATCTGAACAGTCAGTTTACAACTCACTTGGCTTGTCTGTCCATGCTGGCAACTCTCAGGTTTTCCCATCTAGAATTAAGCAAAGACATCTGTTCTCTGATCTCATTCTCTTCCTCTTCTGTCAGATTGCCCTGGGCAATGAGCTGGTTTCCAGTCTGGAGTACGTTACCCACATTACTCTGATGTGCAGTCAGCTCCATCATAAACCCCTGAATCAGAAAGGATAAAACTGGCAGTCAAATGGGAAATGCATAGTTAACAAAATTCTTCACTGAATAATCTTAAAGTAATCATATCAACCAGTCATACTAAACTCAATAACAATCATCATTCTGGTGCACAAAGGTAACTACAGCATTTTAGTTTACCAAGGATTCACAGATTGTGCACTTGGGCTAATTAAGTCTTTTAAAAATAGATCAGTTTCCAGTCTAAGTCACATAGGTTTTGGAATTAATAAAATGACTTTGAAACCCAAAAAGTGAATTGCCGTTTTTCTTTTAAATAACCACACTGCCTTTTTGACCTATTATTGGCACAGAATACTAGCTGTTATAAAAGCATTAAATTATAAACATCCTACAGCCTTATCAAATGGGGCAAACTATTTTTCAGACAGTCAGTCTACTACAGATCAAACATAGGACTGAATCCTGCCAATTTCATGGACATTTTCATTTGCAAATTAATAGAATCCATAGAATCCCAACAGTGCGTAAACATGCCATTCAGCCCAACAAGTCCACACAAATATTTCAAACATCATCCCACCCAGACTACCCCCTTACCCTATCCCCATGACCCTGCACTTCCCATGGCCAATCCACCTAACTTGCACATCTTTGGACTTTGGGAGGAGAGCAGAACACCTAGAGGAAACCCATGCAAACATAGGGAGAATGTGCAAACTCCACACAGACAGTCACCCAAGGCTGGAATCAAACCCGGGTCCCTCATGCCAGCCAGTGAACCACCGTGCAGCTCCAGAAACCAAAAGAAATGTTCAGCTCCTGACAGCATGGTGTTTTCTCTGCTAATAGCAATGGTTAACATCGTCATGAAGTTTACACTTCTAAGTTTGATATGAATGGTGATTCTTCTGAAACATTTCAGGCTTCCAACATTTTAACTTCCGCAGTCTTAACTAGGCCACCAAAGCAGCCAAACACATGACACCTAAACCACTGATGTTTGGAGATGATTCTCATCTACCTCTATCACAGCAGCACCTTTCAAAGTATTTCAATCACTCACTTCTTTAAAGAAAGATCCAATTTTTTTAAGCACCATGTGCAACCTCTGGATGTTTAAAAGCATGAGAGCCACTGAACTTTCTTTTTGAGCTGTCATAATGTAACATTTCAGTTACTTGTAGAATCTTTCTGCAAATTATCAAGAATAAGCAGACACTGACAGAAAGACAAGAGTAGACAATGCAGCACCTCGGGTTTGTTCTGCCATTCAGTATAATCATGGCTAAATATCTATCACATTCCTGTCCACTCTCCATCTTCATTGAATTTTGATCTCCTGGGGAATCAATCTACTAAGGATTTTTGGAGTAGATTTGTAGCTCGGGTTGTGGGTGTTGAGGCTGGTTGCCTCGCCGAGCTGGTTTGTCATTCCACAGACATTTCATTACCATGCTTGGTAACATCTTCACTGCAGCCTCTGATGAAGCTTCGGTGTGTTCCCCCACCTGGCTTTTAAACTCTGGGGTCCATTGCGATGAATTGCCTCACTTCTGGGTTTCCTCCCTAGTGGAATGCACATGGAGTCGACCAGTACTCACTCATCTCAATCCACATGGACAAGGAGAACCACAACTTCGACTGGGACAACATCAAGATCCTGGGACAGACTAGGCAGAGACAAGCATGAGAATTGCTGGAAGCATGGCACTCGACGAAGCAGGTTATTAATAAACACATTGAACTTGACCCCATATACATTCCACTACGGAGGAAACCCAGAAGTGAGGCAATCCATTGCAACGGACCCCAGAGTTTAAAAACCAGGCTGGAAAACACACCGACGCTTCATCAGAGGCTGCACTGAGGATGTTACCAAGCACAGTAACGAAACGTCTGCGGAACAACCAACCAGTTCAGCGAGCCAACCAACCACAATCTACCAAAGACTTAAACTTATTCAACTAAAGAGCACACAAGCATCTGGAAATTAAAATTCAAGGGATTCACAATCCATTGAGTGAAGAAATTTTTCCTCATCTCAGTCCTAAATGACCAACCCCTTATCCTCAGTCTGTGTCTCAGTGTTCCAAATTCCTCAGCCACCGGCTATGTCATGATAGCAGTGACTGACATGTGATTCAAGCCAGAGCAGGACAGGATACATAACTTCCTAAGTTATAATGTTCTTAGTAGGAAAAGGGTAAGTAAAGAAGGGCCTGTAGCAGTCTTGGCCAAAAAAGTCACATAGCACTTGAATAAGATGCAGTTATTGAATTGGAATCTACATGGTCGGAGGTGAGAAACAGGAAGTGAGTGGGACCTTGTTGGGAATTTATTACAGACATCAAGATACTGGGAAGTAGAAGACAGCATTTGTAGGCAAATTATTAAAACCTCCAGTACAAGTACAAGTTGTTACGGTTGGTGTTGTTGATTAGGGAAGACTGGGAAAAATATAGAGTACGAGGAACAGAAGGGGAGAAATTCCTGCATGCATGCAGTAGAACTTTCTGGAGCAGTACGTTTCCAGTCCTACAGGAAGGAAGCCACGCTGGATGTGATTCTAGGAAATGAGGCAGACGAAGTGGAGAATGTCAGAATTGGGAAACATTTGGGAAATAGCGATCATTACATAATAAAAGTTCAATATTCAGCTGGAAAAGGACTTTTAAAAATAAAACTCAGTCAAGCATCAAAATCCCAGATTAGAAAACGCACATTTTAGGGATCTAAAGTTGAAACGGACCAGGTAGCTTGGAAAGGCAACTTGGTGGCTATAACAGTGGTTAAAATAATGGGAGACTTTAAAATAGGAGTGGATAGGGTACATACCAATGAGAAGTTAATACAAGGTATCCAAAACTAGAGTGCCCTTGATGGCTTCAGATATTAATGAGAAAACAGGGTAGACAAAGGAGACATATGATGCACAGAGGAATCATAACAGCAATAGAAATCAGGAGTAGTATCTCAAATGCAGGAAGAGGTTAAGCATTATTGGAAATAATGAAGGCTAAGAGAAACACGAGGAAAGGATAAAAAAACAGAAGTTGCTGGAAAAGCTCAGCAAGTCTGGCAGTATGTATAAAGTCAAATCAGAGTTAACGTTTCAGGTCCGGTGACCCTTCCTTGGAACTGGCAGAAAGGAAGGCAAGTTTTAAAAAATTGACATATTAATAAGGATAAAGTGGGGCCCATAAAGAACAATCAGGATAAACTGCTCACAGAAGAAAAGCGTATGGGAGAGGTACAACGTTGCTGTCTTTATCAAATTAAAAATGATGCCAATGGGCCAATTGAAAATGTGGGTACCAAGCAACTTAACAGTATGGTGATAGATAAATAAGTGGTATTAAAAAGGCTGGCAGCAATCCAGGTAGAGAAGTCAGCAGGCGCAGATAGGAACACATCCGAGATTACTGACAGAAGTATGGAAGCAAATCATAGTCTTTTACAGAAATTTACCAGGCACCTGAAAACACAGTGTAAATCCCAGCAGACCAGAGGGTTGCAAATGTGACACTGTCCTTTCAAGGAAGGGTCAAAGCATAATCCAGGAAGCTACAGACCTGTCAGCCTGAAATCAATACTGGGAAAACTGAAGGACTCCATTATACGGGATCAGATAAATACACACTTAGAGAATACACACTATGATAAACTCTTGCAGAGGGATATCCTGGAGTTGAGATGACTGACTACCGTCAACCACGTCTATCTTCCCTTGTGTCAGATATGACTCCAACCAACAGAGAGTTGGTCCCCCGATGCTCACTGATTCCAGTTTTGCTGGGGCTCCTTGATGCTAAACACAGTCAAATGTGACCATGACATCAAGAGCTGTCATACTTAGCTCAAATTCAGCTCTTTTATCCATATTTGAAAAAGCTATAATGAGGTCAGGAGCTGAATGGCCCTTGTGGAACCCAAACTGGGTGTCACTGAGCAGGTGATAATGGGAACTGCAGATGCTGGAGAATTCCAAGATAATAAAACGTGAGGCTGGATGAACACAGCAGGCCAAGCAGCATCTCAGGAGCACAAAAGCTGACGTTTCGGGCCTAGACCCTTCATCAGAGAGGGGGATGGGGAGAGGGAGCTGGAATAAATAGGGAGAGAGGGGGAGGCGGACCGAAGATGGAGAGTAAAGAAGATAGGTGGAGAGAGTATAGGTGGGGAGGTAGGGAGGGGATAGGTCAGTCCAGGGAAGACAGACAGGTCAAGGAGGTGGGATGAAATTAGTAGGTAGCTGGGGGTGCGGCTTGGTGTGGGAGGAAGGGATGGGTGAGAGGAAGAACCGGTTAGGGAGGCAGAGACAGGTTGGACTGGTTTTGGGATGCAGGGGGTGGGTGGGTGGGGGGGGAGAAGAAGAGCTGGGCTGGTTGTGTGGTGCAGTGGGGGGAGGGGACGAACTAGGCTGGTATAGGGATGCAGTAGGGGAAGGGGAGATTTTGAAACTGGTGAAGTCCACATTGATACCATATGGCTGCAGGGTTCCCAGGCGGAATATGAGTTGCTGTTCCTGCAACCTTCGGGTGGCACCATTGTGGCAGTGCAGGAGGCCCATGATGGACATGTCATCTAGAGAATGGGAGGGGGAGTGGAAATGGTTTGCAACTGGGAGGTGCAGTAGTTTGTTGCGAACTGAGCGGAGGTGTTCTGCAAAGCGAGCGGTCTCCAAGCCTCCGCTTGGTTTCCCCAATGTCGAGGGAGCCGCACCGGGTACAATGGATGCAGTATACCACATTGGCAGATGTGCAGGTGAACCTCTGCTTAATGTGGAATGTCATCTTGGGGCCTGCGATAGGGGTGAGGGAGGAGGTGTGGGGACAAGTGTAGCATTTCCTGCGGTTGCAGGGGAAGGTGCCGGGTGTGGTGGGGTTGGAGGGCAGTGTGGAGCGAACAAGGAAGTCATGGAGAGAGTGGTCTCTCCGGAAAGCAGACAGGGGAGGGGATGGAAAAACGTCTTGGGTGGTGGGGTCGGATTGTAGATGGCGGAAGTGTCGGAGGATGATGCGTTGTATCCGGAGGTTGGTAGGGTGGTGTGTGAGAACGAGGGGGATCCTCTTAGGGCGGTTGTGGCGGGGGCGGGGTGTGAGGGATGTGTTGCGGGAAATACGGGAGACGCGGTCAAGGACGTTCTCGATCACTGTGGGGGGAAAGTTGCGGTCCTTGAAGAACTTGGACATCTGGGATGTGCGGGAGTGGAATGTCTTATCGTGGGAGCAGATGCGGCGGAGGCGGAGGAATTGGGAATAGGGGATGGAATTTTTGCAGGAGGGTGGGTGGGAGGAGGTGTATTCTAGGTAGCTGTGGGAGTCGGTGGGCTTGAAATGGACATCAGTTACAAGTTGGTTGCCTGAGATGGAGACTGAGAGGTCCAGGAAGGTGAGGGATGTGCTGGAGATGGCCCAGGTGAACTGAAGGTTGGGGTGGAAGGTGTTGGCGAAGTGGATGAACTGTTCGAGCTGCTCTGGGGAGCAAGAGGCGGCGCCGATACAGTCATCAATGTACCGGAGGAAGAGGTGGGGTTTGGAGCCTGTGTAGGTGCGGAAGAGGGACTGTTCCACGTAACCTACAAAGAGGCAGGCATAGCTGGGGCCCATGCGGGTGCCCATGGCCACCCCCTTAGTCTGTAGGAAGTGGGAGGAGTCAAAAGAGAAGTTGTTGAGTGTGAGGACGAGTTCAGCTGGGCGGACGAGAGTGTCGGTGGAGGGGGACTGGTCGGGCCTGCGGGACAGGAAGAAGCGGAGGGCCTGGAGGCCATCTCCATGCGGAATGCAGGTGTACAGGGACTGGACATCCATGGTGAATATGAGGTGTTGGGGGCCAGGGAATTGGAAGTCCTGGAGGAGGTGGAGGGCGTGGGTGGTGTCACGGACGTAGGTGGGGAGTTCCTGGACCAAAGGGGAGAAAATGGAGTCCAGATAGGTGGAGATGAGTTCGGTGGGGCAGGAGCAGGCTGAGACGATGGGTCGACCAGGGCAGGCAGGTTTGTGGATTTTGGGAAGGAGATAGAAACGGTCTGTGCAGGGTTGGGGAACAATGAGGTTGGAGGCTGTGGGTGGGAGGTCCCCTGAGGTGATGAGGTCGTGAATGGTGTTGGAGATGATGGTTTGGTGCTCGGGTGTGGGGTCATGATTGATGAGGCGGTAGGAGGCAGTGTCGGAGAGTTGGCGTCTGGCCTCGACGCCGGCGAAACCCCGCCCACGGCCGACGCCGACGGAACCCCGCCCATGACCGACGACCTCATCGCTCCGCCCACAACCTCCACAGCCAGCAACCCCAGAGGAGACAGCCACACTCAGCCCTGCCGCATCTTCGCCACCCCCCCAGACCTCCCACTGACTGAGGACGAATGGTCAGTCCTTAGCAAGGGGCTCACCTTTGTCCCCCTACAACCACAAATCAACGAATACCAGTCACGGTTGGACATAGACGGCGGAAAAACTGCTCTATGTCCAACCGTGACTGGTATTCGTTGATTAGTGGTTGTAGGGGGACAAAGGTGAGCCCCTTGCTAAGGACTGACCGTTCGTCCTCAGTCAGTGGGAGGTCTGGGGGGGTGGCGAAGATGCGGCAGGGATGAGTGTGGCTGTCTCCTCTGGGGTTGCTGGCTGTAGAGGTTGTGGGCGGAGCGATGAGGACGTCGGTCATGGGCGGGGTTCTGTCGGTCGTGGGCAGGGTTCCGTCGGCGTCAGCCGTGGGCGGGGTTTCGCCGGCGTCGAGGCCAGACGCCAACTCTCCGACACCACCTCCTACCGCCTCCTCAATCATGACCCCACACCCGAGCACCAAACCATCATCTCCAACACCATTCACGACCTCATCACCTCAGGGGACCTCCCACCCACAGCCTCCAACCTCATTGTTCCCCAACCCCGCACGGCCCGTTTCTATCTCCTTCCCAAAATCCACAAACCTGCCTGCCCTGGTCGACCCATCGTCTCAGCCTGCTCCTGCCCCACCGAACTCATCTCCACCTATCTGGACTCCATTTTCTCCCCTTTGGTCCAGGAACTCCCCACCTACGTCCGTGACACCACCCACGCCCTCCACCTCCTCCAGGACTTCCAATTCCCTGGCCCCCAACACCTCATATTCACCATGGACGTCCAGTCCCTGTACAACTGCATTCCGCATGGAGATGGCCTCAAGGCCCTCCGCTTCTTCCTGTCCCGCAGGCCCGACCAGTCCCCCTCCACCGACACTCTCGTCCGCCTAGCTGAACTCGTCCTCACACTCAACAACTTCTCTTTTGACTCCTCCCACTTCCTACAGACTAAGGGGGTGGCCATGGGCACCCGCATGGGCCCCAGCTATGCCTGCCTCTTTGTAGCTTACGTGGAACAGTCCCTCTTCCGCACCTACACAGGCTCCAAACCCCACCTCTTCCTCCGGTACATTGATGACTGTATCGGCGCCGCCTCTTGCTCCCCAGAGCAGCTCGAACAGTTCATCCACTTCGCCAACACCTTCCACCCCAACCTTCAGTTCACCTGGGCCATCTCCAGCACATCCCTCACCTTCCTGGACCTCTCAGTCTCCATCTCAGGCAACCAACTTGTAACTGATGTCCATTTCAAGCCCACCGACTCCCACAGCTACCTAGAATACACCTCCTCCCACCCACCCTCCTGCAAAAATTCCATCCCCTATTCCCAATTCCTCCGCCTCCGCCGCATCTGCTCCCACGATAAGACATTCCACTCCCGCACATCCCAGATGTCCAAGTTCTTTAAGGACCGCAACTTTCCCCCCACAGTGATCGAGAATGCCCTTGACCGCGTCTCCCGTATTTCCCGCAACACATCCCTCACACCCCGCCCCCACCACAACCGCCCTAAGAGGATCCCCCTCGTTCTCACACACCACCCTACCAACCTCCGGATACAACGCATCATCCTCCGACACTTCCGCCATCTACAATCCGACCCCACCACCCAAGATGTTTTTCCATCCCCTCCCCTGTCTGCTTTCCGGAGAGACCACTCTCTCCGTGACTCCCTTGTTCGCTCAACACTGCCCTCCAACCCCACCACACCCGGCACCTTCCCCTGCAACCGCAGGAAATGCTACACTTGTCCCCACACCTCCTCCCTCACCCCTATCGCAGGCCCCAAGATGACATTCCACATTAAGCAGAGGTTCACCTGCACATCTGCCAATGTGGTATACTGCATCCATTGTACCCGGTGCGGCTCCCTCTACATTGGGGAAACCAAGCGGAGGCTTGGAGACCGCTTTGCAGAACACCTCCGCTCAGTTCGCAACAAATTATTGCACCTCCCAGTCGCAAACCATTTCCACTCCCCCTCCCATTCTCTAGATGACATGT
Source organism: Stegostoma tigrinum (assembly GCF_030684315.1). Lineage (NCBI taxonomy): Eukaryota > Metazoa > Chordata > Chondrichthyes > Orectolobiformes > Stegostomatidae > Stegostoma > Stegostoma tigrinum. Next base: position 483,547 of record NC_081362.1, read on the forward strand.
CTATCATGGGCCTCCTGCACTGCCACAATGATGCCACCCGAAGGTTGCAGGAACAGCAACTCATATTCCGCCTGGGAACCCTGCAGCCATATGGTATCAATGTGGACTTCACCAGTTTCAAAATCTCCCCTTCCCCTACTGCATCCCTATACCAGCCTAGTTCGTCCCCTCCCCCCCACTGCACCACACAACCAGCCCAGCTCTTCCCCCCCCACCCACTGCATCCCAAAACCAGTCCAACCTGTCTCTGCCTCCCTAACCAGTTCTTCCTCTCACCCATCCCTTCCTCCCACACCAAGCCGCACCCCCAGCTACCTACTAACCTCATCCCACCTCCTTGACCTGTCCGTCTTCCCTGGACTGACCTATCCCCTCCCTACCTCCCCACCTATACTCTCTCCACCTATCTTCTTTACTCTCCATCTTTGGTCCGCCTCCCCCTCTCTCCCTATTTATTCCAGCTCCCTCTCCCCATCCCCCTCTCTGATGAAGGGTCTAGGTCCGAAACGTCAGCTTTTGTGCTCCTGAGATGCTGCTTGGCCTGCTGTGTTCATCCAGCCTCACATTTTATTGTCACTGAGCAGGTGCTGCTTGATAGCACTATAACTGACACCTTCCATCAGATTACTGATGATTGAGAGTAGACTGATGGGGCGATAATTGGCAAGGTTGCATTTGTACTGCTTTTTACGTATAGGACATAACCAGGAAATTTTCCACATTGCAGGGTCGATACCAGTGTTGTAACTGTACTGGGACAGCTTGGCGAGGGGAGCGGCAAGCCCTGGAGCACAAATCTTCAGTGCTATTGCTGCAATGTTGTCAGGGCCCATTGCCTTTGCACTCCAGTCCAGTCTATAAGAAGGTTGAAGCCCTTCCCCACCCCTCAACATTCTCTTTATAACCTGCTGCATTTATTGTTTAATGCTCTATCCACTACGTAGTCGTTAACTTTACTACTTTACTGCTATTTTTTGTACATAAGCTACTAGCAGATGCATAATTAAAATCTGAACTTGCTGTTCCGCTCTGCTTGCCTCCATCCAAATTTTAAATGCTGCTCTACAGCCTCAACTTTGCTCTTTAGATTTCTAAATCACCTTCCACCTGATCCCATTTCTCTCATTTAATTTACGGCAATATCCACAGGATTAATTGTAACAAATGTTAGCTGTAATTTATTTTGTTTCTTTCTAGCAAAGACTTGGCTATCTTAGAGTACAAGGCTAAAGCAGAATACTCGTGGATACACATACAGTATCTATATATACCTCATGAATGTGAAACTGTTCCTTCACCTCCTCAACGTCAGAGGATATGTCATCTTGCATATGAAGCGTGTCCTCAGCTGACAAGAGCCACGTTAGAACATCCTCCAAAACAGCCTGATAACCATCCAAGTCCACATCCATCTCGGGCACTGTACTAGAGGTTTCAGCCTGAGAGTCGAGGGTCTCTTTTTCACAGGTTACATTCTAATCAAAGAATAAGTATCCTTTACACGTTCATGTTTACTTATCCATAAATTAAGAACTTTGGAACATCTAAATTATCACCTTGCCCAGCAGTTGCTCCAAACTGGGATCTCCAAGTCCTTTAGTTTAGCACACTATATTGGTGTGTACACAATGCTGTTTCAAAGCCCACAGATAACTTACACATATTTCAAGTCATGACCATAAACAGATTCCAGCACTCTGAATTAGAAATACATATACACAGAGCAATCAAACAACTTCAGTCTCTGAAAGCTCAGACAGGGTAAAAGGGAAAGAAGTCAGTGGAACTGAGCGATTTGGGCTTTAAACATTGACAGCTAAAACTCAGGAGTCACTAGATCTGAAGACTGCCATTGGGCTATCCTGCATTCAAGTTTTCATTTATGCTCACTGACTCCCTCCTTTTCTGGTGAAAACTGGTGATCTAACAACTTGTAATCAGTCACCTATTTGATGTGACGTCCATTAGAATGAAAATTTATAGTTTTCATAATTTTTGTGTACAAGGCTCTTAAACGCAAAAACAGTGCTGTCCTTGTATGACTTGGGAATGCAAGTATGGATTGGACAAATAGTTTGAAAAAGATTACAAGAAATAGAAAAGATTTTTTTATTTATAATCTACAATGTACATGGGCTCACATTCAGCAATACTGTACATCTGCCTAACAGCTGTGCATGACAATACAATGGTAGTCGGATAAGCACAACAATGTTGAGGTATCACATAAACCAATATTCTAACTCAGCAATACACTAACCTCATCCCACTATTCCTACCGTGTAATACACTAGTCACATGATAACAGGCAATTCCATACCTGTTGATGCGATAAAGGACCCTCTGCACATTCAAATTTGTACTGCCTTGGCAGAGTCTCCACTTCAAGGATGTCCTCCATAGTGACTTGTTGAGGGAGCACCTCAAATAAAGAAGTCACGTACATGATGATGGATTTCTTGTCAGGAAGGCAAACGGCAATATCTAGATCAAAAAATACCATGGATCAGAAACAGAGATCTAGACCAATATCACAAGAGATGTAAAATGAAAGTAAATGTTTATTCAACAATTTTAGGGCTTGAGCACCTTCTCCTATGTCTTTACCCCAACCCCATGCACCAAGCCTTGTCATCATATGGGCTGTTCCCACAACAACTTACTGTCAGCTATTAATAGTCCTCATTATCAGCTATTCATTCTTTTAGGCTGACCTTTACCCAATCCAAGTGCCATTCCGACCAATCCATGCATTTTAAGAGGAACTGCAGGTGGACACACTCCCTACAGGAGAGTTGTTAGGAACATTTGACTTGTCCCTATTTCCCATATCTCACAGTCAGAGCATATCACTCCACTGACTGCCATTATTACTCCTGTTGTGACAACTGGATTAAATGAAAAGGAAAGTCCTTATCTTACTGTACCTTAATGCTGCTCATCCTCCTTTGCGAAGCCTAACACTCACCAAAGTCCTAAACAGCAGCACTTCTGCTGAGCCTCTGCTGTTTCTCAGCCACAACCAAATTTTCTCACAGCCCCCTCCCTCTTTTTTTTTGTTCAAGGAGGGAGGGAGGGAAATGCTACAGTCATGTAATGCTTGTGACTTCATTATTCTTTGCCTCCATGATCCTCTTCCCAATTGTGGTGACAGCCAACTTCTCCCAGGATCCTCCTCTGTCATTTCCAACTACTTCCCTCTGTTGGTTGCTCTTACACCTACTGAGCACCAAGTCCCCCACAATCCCCTTCTTAGTGCTGGTAAGCAAGCCAACTTCTACCAAATTCCTCCTCCATCATTTCTCACTGCCACCTGCATCCATCATTTACAAGTTAGAAGTCAGGAATTGGATGGAATATTTATCACCATCCAGGAAAAAAAGCATCATCTACTACTATAAACGTTCACAAGCCTCTGTTCCTGTTGCATCATCTATCCAGTGTATCCCATAGACAAGGTGCATTGCAGCAACTCAGCAAAGCAGATCACCAGTACCTTGTAAGACTGCAAGTCATGGCATCTAAAAGGAGAAGAACAGCAAATACATGGAAACATCTTCATCATCCACAAGTTCCTCTCCAGTTCACACACCATCATGACTTGGAAATGGGATCATTGCTGCTAGCACAAAATTATGGCATATGCAAGCTAACAGCTGTGCAACAGTACCTTCACCATTCAAACTGCAGCATTTCAAGATAGCAGCTCACTACACTGTCTTCTGAAGAATATTTAAACAGCTATACAACAAATGCTGGCTTGCTTGTAACACTATCCCATGAAAGAGTAAAAAAAAATAACCATCTCAGTTTAACATTGCAAATTGTTCAAGTCTGAAAATAATTAGGCAAGCAATTGGAAAAGCAAGGAATACTGGACTCTAATTAAACCAATCATGAATGAATTCAATCATCACTGACAGGTCATGCCACAAATGGCTGATGTTACATGCAAATGAGCAGCCCATTTCAAAGTAGTGAGAAGCCATGGAGTTGAGGGCATCCAATACAAATTTCAGGCTCCACTGGAGAATCACTTTGTCTTCAGTAATCTTTTCACAATCACCAGGTACAAATCATTAAAGCAATGTTTGATTGGCACAGACAACCAATTTCACTGTATTAAAATTTCAAGATGAACTGGACTTATAGAAAGGTATCTCAACGTTGTCGCTAAATGCAGACAAAATATAACACAGTTAAGAAAACCATGTGAATCATGTACTGACACTGAAAGCAGCCAAGAGAAGGTTCATTAGGCTAATATCAGGTGTGAGGGGGATTTTATTATGAGAAAATATTGTCTATCTTGTGCATGTACTCATCAGAGTTAAGAAAAATGAGAAGTGACTGCCATTCCATTAATTACAGAGCAGCACATTTTGAAGCCAACCAGACAGCGGACTACTAGACAAGGTGCAGTGCAACAAGTAGGATTTATTAAAGACCTAATGGTGAAGGTGTCACTGGGTAGCTATAATCATGAAATAATTGAATATTACATTCTGTTAAGGGAGAGAACAGCCAACTCTAGACTAGTAATTTGACTTTAATAATGGCAAATATAAGGGCACAAAAGCAGAGCTACCTAAATTGAACCTGAAAATTAGGTTAAGGTATAGGTCAATAGGGATACAGTGACAGATGTTTAAGGGGATATTTACAATATGCAATATAGATACATTCCAACAAGAAAAAAAATGGAAGGACCCACAATTCGCGATTAACTTAAAAAGTTTATGACAGTACCAAACTTAAAAGATATATAATTGGACAAAGATCTGTGACAGGTCAGAAGATTTTATAGAATATGAAAACAGCTAAAAATAAAGACAAAGGTCAATACACAGGAAAAATAGAGCAAAAGAGAAAGCTGGCTACAAATATAAAACAAATGAGCTTCTATAAAGATTTTTAAAAGAGTTATTAAAGTGAGTTTACTGAAAGGGAGTCTGAGGAATTAATAATAGATTATAAATAAATGGTAGAAGAATTGATCAGGTCTTTTGTATGTGTACACTGTAGATTTAACATTCCAGAAATAACTACAAATCAGGAAATGGAAAGGAAGGAGGAAGTCAAGGAAATTACAATCACTGGAGAAGTGCTACCAAGCGAATTGTTGGAGCTGCAAGCTGTTACGTCCAAGGCCTTCATGGACTTTATTCTAACATCTTAAAGAAAAGGCTAGTGAGATAGTTAATAAGACCATAAGAAATAGGAACAGGAGTTGACCAATTAGCCCCTGCAGCCGGCTCCAACAGTCGCTTGGGCCCCAGCTAATCTGACATGCTACACATCCACTTGCCTGCCTTTTCTCTGTAACCTTAGATTCTTAACCCATAGGGGAATCAATCTATACTAACATTAAATATACAGAAGGATTAGACGCTGGTGTTGGATTGAGAAGGACAAAATAAAAAGTCACACAATGCTAGGTTACAGTCCAACAGGTTAATTTAAAATCATAAGCTTTTGGAGCGTTGCTCCTTTGTCAGGTGAAGAAACAGTGCTCCAAAAGCTTGTGATTTTAAATAAACCTATCAGACTATAACCTGGTGTTGAGTGCCAGCTGTCTCTGGCAATGAGTTCCAAAGACATTCAATGCTCTGATAGAAGAAATTTGTTCTTATCTCAGCCTTAAATTGGTAATATTCATAGCAAAACAGATGTATTGATAACTCAAGTAGAAATGAATAATGATTAGAGAATGACTACAACATGACCAAGCCTCAGACCTAAATGGTCACAGATACATCATACTCTGGTAGAACCAGAAGCTAGGAGAAGGAGGTTAAGTTGGAAAATTGTACAGCAGAAAGGAATGACCTTACTTCTAAAAATCCAAGTGCAAAAGATCAGCTTGGATAGACATAAGAAATAGTTGAGCCAGGGCTTCACTTAGGGAGCCAACAAAATGCTCTTGAACATCATTGTAGGACAGGATTTTCATGAAGAAATAATGTGGGCTTGTGACAATGGTGCAGTAACAATCATGGGCTATTTTAAATTTTTTGTAGATTGGACAATTCAGATTCGCATAGTTACCTTAGAAGAGGAGTTTGTGGAATGTTTCAGGAAAGTTTCTAGGAAGTGTCCAACCAGAGGGCAGGCTATTCTAGGTACCGTAATATGCAATTAGACAGGATTAATGAATAACCTTAGAACAAAAGGTGTGCCTGGGTAGCAATGATTATAATAGAACTGAATCTCGTATGGTGTTTGTGTGACAGGAGAGTGGGTATAAAGCTGTTTTAACCTTAAACAAGATTATTAATGTACAAATATAAAACTGGCTATTGTGAAGCAGGAAATTAGGATAACGAGTAAACCAGTAAAGTTGCTTTTGCAGTCATTCAAAGAAATATTACATAAGACTCAGAAAATATATACTTCAGTGAGAAAGATTCCATGCTAAGGCTACATCATCCATGGTTAAAATAAGGCAGTCAAAGATAGAATTGCGCGCTTTTTGTTTCAGTTTGATACTATGAAAATTAGTGGTAAGTCCAATGAATGGGCACACTATAAAAACAGCAAAGAACAGTTAAAAGGATAGAAAGCAAAGAGAAATTAAGGGAAACCTAGCTAACAATATAAAACCATCAGGCATTGATGAAGGAAAATGTAGCAAGTACAGCTTCTTTAGAGAGTGTGTGCCTAGGGATTCAATAATGGAAAATCATAAAATAGCAGGTGGATTGAACAAAAACTGTGTGTGAACTTTCACTGTACAGGATACAAATAATATTCCAGAAATAATTCTGATGCAAAAGTTGAAACAGAGGGACAAACTTAAAACAATTACAACCACCAGGGAACAGGTATAGAAAATTATTCAAACTGAAAGCTGATAACTACCTAACTCCTGATGGATTTTATCCTAGGGTCTTCAAATAATTGGCTGCTAACATAAAAGATACATTGGTTTTAATTTCCCAATGCTCTCTAGATGCTGTCAAGATTCCATCAGATTGGAAAAAACGCAAATGTAATAATTCTATTCAAGAAAGTAGAGAGACAGAAATTAAGACACGACAGACCAGTTAGCTTAACATCTGTTGTAGGGAAAATGCTGGAGCCTATTAAGATGAAAACAGGGCACCTTGAACTCTTTATGTACATCTTCATGGCAGAATCAACATGATTTAGTAAAAGGGAAATCATGCTTCAGTAATGTCAATAAGTTCTTTGAGGAAGTAACATGCAACATAGATCAAGTGGAATCTGTGAATGTGGTGTACTTAGCTTTCCAGAAACAGACAATGTGAAAGATCAACATCATTACAGAAAGTAAAAGCTCATGGTGAACGGGGTAATTTTAGCATGAGAGAAGACTGAAAAGCTAACAGGAAACAAAGATAGGCACACATGGATCATTTCAGATTACAAAATGTAATGAGTGGAATGCCACAAGGATAACTACTGGCACCTCAATTATTCACATCTGTACCTATGACTTGGATAGAAGGAACAAATGTATGGTCGCTAGATTTGCTAATGACACAAAGATAGGTGATAAACTACATTATGAAGATGACATAAGGGATCCACAAAGGGATACAGATGAATTAAGGGAGTAGGTAAATATTTGGCAGATGGATATAATGTGGGAAAACATGAGCCTGTCCATTTTAGCAGAAAGCATATCATTTGAAAGAAGAGACACGGCAGAAATCTTGAGATACTGAGGGATCCAGGTGTTCTGGAGAACATCAAGTTAGTCAGCAAGTATATTTGGTGATTAGGAAGGCAAATGAATGTTATCATACATCGCAAGAACATAATATAATAGTTGAGATGTTTTACGATACTTGTAGAGAGCATTGCTGAGACCATGTTTAGACTACTGTGTGCAGTTCGAGTCCCCTTATTTAAGGAATGGCACCACAGCACTGGAAGCAATGGAACAGAATGCATCTAAACATCAGCACAGAAATGATTTTACTGAAATTCAAGATCCTGAGGGGATGTGACAGAATACTGGTTAAAAAGATGGCTTACCCTGTGGGAGAGACCACAACTAGGAACACAAATCTTCTCAAAACTCGCTAACTACGAACACAGTTTAAAAATAAAGGATTGCACATCAACGCAGAGATGAGTGTGTATGCATGTAAAAACTTCTTCCCAAGGGAATATTTTTAAGGCAGATGTTGGTAGATTCTTGATAACAGGGGAGTGTGGGAGCAGCAGGAGTAGGCAGGAGGGTAATGCTGAGGATACAACTGGCTCAGCCATGATCTTGTTTTGGATGATGAAACAGAGTTTCATGAGTTGAATGCCCTACTCCTGCTCCTAATTTGCTTTCTCTTGTAAATCTTCACTGACTTTGTCTGATCATAGCATGTGTTATGGACCAGGACAGACCCCCTCAATATCTTTTAAAAAGATAGCTCAACCCTAACTTTTTCTTATTTTAAAGGCAAATGTAACGTGCTGTGTTCCAGATACAATTCAACTTGTCAATCTACTTAATATTATGCAAAATGCAATTTATTAAAATACTATAGTTAAAATACAACGTAAGAAAGAAGAACTTAGAATAACTTAACTGTATTGGAAAACTTAGCAGAATAATTGATTACTAATTAACTGTTCCAATACAGTAACATCCCATAAACACATTCCCTGGCAAAAAGGCAAATTCAGGAAATAGAATTGTCTCTCAGGTAACCCAGCAGCAGAGAGAAACCCCAACTTCTAGGTGTAACCGAGAGAGGGAAAAGATAGCTTCCACTTCTTCAAAACTCTACCAGCTTCTGCCCTGTTGAGACTCCACAGTAATTGCTTAAAGCTAACCCTAAAAATAAAGAAAAACAAGAAACCCTAGTCTGTGAAAGCTAGCCACACCCAACCAGGCTGCTTCTATTGTTCCAATTTTTAAAAAAACACAAAGCCTAATAACCTCTGACTGCTTGATACCTCTCATTCAATCTCTCTCTTAAAAGAAACCAGGATGAAATACACGTCTTAAAAAAAACATCATATATTATTTACAATATGTATTTTTACAGCTTCATAAATAATAAAATCCAGAATTTTCCTGTCATGTTCACACTGTAGCAAAATTACTTCAAAGTCGCTGTTCATGCACCTGAAGTGATACATGACAATATCTCAGTAACTACTCTCCTCCAGCTCTAAATCTCCCTCCCATGACCTATTACCTCTTTAGCAACTAGGGCAAGATCACAAACACAGTCAACAAAGGACAAATCTTTTGGCTCACCTACATCATTCAGAATCAATTCATTGCACCTCTGCAATGCAGCTGCGCCAGAACGAACACCAAACAATAGCTAACCTTCAGGGTCCAGAAGTCTTTCTATCTCCAGGTGCTTTTTAGCCAGGTCAAAAGCATGTTCCAGGCGACCCACTGCAGACATTTTCATAACTTTATCCCAGCTGAACAAACCTGGTCTGGAAGAAAGGCACAGTCTCAAAACAATACTTAGCTAAGAAACAAAACAATGCAGGAGAATAGTTTTAAAAATTACAAATGATCCTAGATTGCATAGGTCTCAGTGGGTACTGCATCACAAAATACCAGCAGGTCTCCAGGCTCAATTTTTGATCTGTTCTCACTTTTGGCCATTGTTGACAAGGAATTGCCACACAAAACAAAGCATCATCACTACTCCCTCACCAGTACAAAGTGGCAGTTGTGCATGGATGTCACGTAACGACAGTCCCATGGGTCAAATGGCCTAAAAGAACACACCAATGAGGTTAGCAGAGGATCCACAAACATTCTCAATACTTCTTGCATCCTCTTATTATACAAATCATATTATACAAAATGTTCCATCTGGTGCTGCAGAAACTGAACAGCAGAAAATCCTGAGGGGATGTGACAGAATACTGGCTAAAAAAGATGGCTTACCTTGTGGGAGAGACCACAACTAGGAACACAGTTTAAAAATAAAGGATTGCACATCTACGCAGAGATGAGTGTGTATGCATGTAAAAACGTCTTCCCAAGGAAATATTTTTAAGGCAGATGTTGGTAGATTCTTGATAACAGGGGAGTGTGGGGGCAGCAGGAATAGGCATGAGGGTTTCAACTTACCAATTTAACTGGAGGAAATTTCTGTTCATCAAATACTACAAAGTCAGACAAACAGTCTCGTAATTTAGTGAAGGAGTTGAAAGAGATGACATTAGCACACAGCTGAGCATGGTCAGCAATGCAAAAACAAATGGTATGTCCTTCAGAAGATGTCATCAAGTGGTAGTACAGACAAAGTAATGGCTTTGAAGGTTAACATTTTAACCAGCAATCATTACCTGTAACATGTAAAAACCTCTAATGCAAGTACCATTTTCCTAAGTTAAAACACCTCTAAATGCCTAATTATTTACCAATACCTACTTGTGCCGATGAAGAATGGCATTGAAAGCAAGCCCATCAGCCCAGCTGGTTGTAAAATTCAGAACATTTACTTGTTTGTAAGGTCGGGTCGATTGACGGACCCAACTCAGCAGAATCTTCTCACTGTTTGTTTGCTGCAGATCTGACATTATAGCTTTCATTATATCCTTGACCTGCATGAAAATGATACATGATTAGTCAAGTTAAAATAGCTCAAAATAAAGACAAAAACTAAACTACTTGAATATCTGACAGTAGCTACACTATGTAACAAAAATAATTGCTCAATCATTAAGTGGACATTCAGTTCTCTTAAGAAGCATCTAATCCATTCTATTATAGATAGCAAGGTGTAGAGCTGGATGAATACAGCAGGCTAAGCAGCATCAGAGCAGCAGGAAGGCTGACATTTTGGCCCGTCAGCCTTCCTGTTCCTCTGATGCTGCTTGGCCTGCTGTGTTCATCCAGCTCTATACCTTGTTATCTCAGATTCTCCAGCATCTTCAGTTCCTACTATCTCTAATCCATTCTATCAATTACCTGTTAATTCAGGATGATTCAGTCAAGTTTACCTGGATTGCATGAGATGGTAATCATGTCATTCACGTGTAGAAGTTATTTGTTAAAATCAATTTTGTACCTATCCTGTAGCTGTAGAAGCTGCAGGAGAAGCCTTCAGTATTGGTAACTGCTTACTCACCTGCCAGTGTAGAATTATACTCCAAATAAGCCCAAGCGTCAGTTTATGATTTCCATCCACAATATCAGTTCCACCAATATTCACCAGCTCCACCTGGGGGAAGAAAGAAAGACAATACAAATTTTAAATCACAACAGAAACTAAAGTCTTTTAAAGATTCGCCAAGTTCTACACTTATTTCAAAAGTCAATCTCAAAGAGCAAAAGCACTGTATCCATTCGCAGTTCATCTCAAAGGAATGTCACTACATTGCATGTCTATTGTTTGCTCATTCCATGTAAGTGCTATGGTATGAAATGAACACACAAAACATACAATGCCATCACCACGTAATCAAGCCAAAATTTTTAATAATTAAGATAATGAGAAAGGGACTTGGGAGTCCTGGCAAAGGAGGTCAAAAGGAGATTCCTTCATTGAAGATTCATACAAAAAGCGAAGAACATGGATGTGGTGTGACAGATCAATTAACTCTATTCCAAAACGTCACAACAGACGTTCCTCAATGAACAGTGCATTGTTTAGCCACCTTTAGGAGTTTCATTAAGAATTTTTCTAATAAATAAAATCAGGAATGGAAATATATAATACATTTCTACAATATTCACAATTCTCCCAACAATCAAGCAATAATGGTATCCAGCAGCAAGATCAGGATAACGTCCAGGCTGGTCACAAAAGTGTCAGGTATTAGCCACCTTGAATCAGCAAAAAGCAAAGTTACTTATTAGTTCGTGACCTTCAGTGTAACCAACTTCATCAAGTCCCCCAACAAACTTCGGGAATCAATATTCATCTAAAAGCCAGTCAAGTTAAAATTGTCACAGAGTGGACCACATGTAATTCACTGGCCATGGCCGTGATTATGTACAAGCTTTCAAATGCTAGTCAGAGATGGTGACACAGAACAAGCCAGATAATTATGAATGGAAACTCAAAAATGCTTTCATGTTAAATCTATCATTTGCCTATCATCAAACGATTTTGTAAGTTATAAGACTGCAAGCAAACTCATTCCTTAACAAATAGTTTCATATTCAAATCAGAATTAACATTACATTTTTAGAATTTTCACGACGGTCATTTTATTTTTGAAATACTGTAATTAAAACCAATGTCTAGATTGTCTTTTCATTAGGCAATTTTAAAATTTCCTGGTATCTATTACTGCTTTTTTGGAATTACTCCATATTTTCTCTTTATTATGGAAATGGTACATGCAGCTTGTGAAATCTCTGTATGGATTGACACAACGCACTTGCAGAAAAGTAAGGACTTTGTTTCATCAATTAATAAGATCAGATAGAGGATATATGTGCAATTTGATCCCAAATCCAAATGATAACTGAGATAATAAAGTGTGAAGCTGGGTGAACACAGGAGGCCAAGCAGCATCTCAGGAGCACAAAAGCTGATGTTTCGGGCCTAGACCCTTCTCATCAGAGAGGGGGATGGGGTGAGGGTTCTGGAATAAATATAACTGTTCACTTTTTCACTTATGGTCCCTGCCAATGAAGATAATACTGATCCCAAGTGAGACCTGTCTTGATAAACCATAAGTTTTAATTTCTGCCTTTTACTGAGCTGGAAGTCATTAACTGAGGACCATGGGGCTGTTCCCTCATTTGAGAGAGAGTGAGCAAGAGCGCACACACGAGAGAGAAAGAGAGAGCAAGAGAGAGAGAGAGAGAGAGAAAGCGAGCGAGAGCGAAAGCGAGCGAGAGCGGAAGAGCTTGGTGGTGGTTTATCCTGAGGGTCACCACACCTTGGGCAAGGGGCAGGCTTGAGAAGGTGAGACCTTCATGGTAACCTTAGCCAGTATGGGAAATGCCACTGGCATCACACTGCATTGTAAACCAACTATCCAGCCAACTGAACCACCATATTTGAACATATTCACAAGAAGCTACCAGTGTACTTTTCCCAGAAAGAACACACAAGCTTGTTACACAAAAGGACAGCATGAACTCTGTTACCTTATTCAAGCACGATCTGGAATGGAATTCATCATAAATCAACATGAAACATTCAGTCTTTTTAACACGACAATAAACTCACACACACCCAAACTTGAATGACAGGACCTCTCTACATCCACACAAAAACCTCTGGTTCAGCTAGTTTAGCTGTAATCCGTTCTCCTTCCAGCAAATTTCTGTGATCAATGCTAGTTGTTTCACTTAAAGTGTTTTCCTAAAACCTTAACAGAAGCTGCTAACTAAACATTATAACTATAGAGATATCAAAGTGTGGAGCTGGATGAACACAGCAGGCCAAGCAGTATCTTAGGAGTACAAAAGCTGACGTTTCGGGCCTAGACCCATCATCAGAAAACTTTTCTGTTCTTTTTTCCGAACTTTTCGGATTCTCCAGCATCTGCAGTTCCCATTATAGAACATAGAACAGTAGAACATAGAACAGTACAGCACAGAACAGGCCCTTCAGCCCACAATGTTGTGCCGACCATTGATCCTCATGGATGCACCCTCAAATTTCTGTGACCATATGCATGTCCAGCAGTCTCTTAAATGACCCCAATGACCTTGCTTCCACAACTGCTGCTGGCAACGCATTCCATGCTCTCACAACTCTCTGCGTAAAGAACCTGCCTCTGACATCCCCTCTATACTTTCCACCAACCAGCTTAAAACTATGACCCCTCGTGCTAGCCATTTCTGCCCTGGGAAATAGTCTCTGGCTCTGTTATAGTCTCTGTTATCTCTGAAACAGTTGTAACTATCGACCATGGTTCCCTAAACTCATGTATTTAACAGTCTTGTAGGATGTTTTCCTCTCTGAACACAGCCTTCTGCTTCTAGAGTTTCTTTCTGAGCAACTCAGGACTACTGCACAGGCCTGCCTTGATTGTTTTGGACTGTTTCACGAGGTACTAACAGCACTTGTTCTGTTGTAGACCTTCTCTCCCATCTTCCATCTCTCAGCTGTTAAACACAAGTTTGCAAATACCTCAGCAATTATCTCCCCAGGGGGCTTGCTGGTCATTTAGAGAAAAATCAATGACTTATTGGAAGTGAGATGGGGTGGGGGTTCAGGAATAAATAGGGAGAGAGGGGGAGGCGGACCGAAGATGGAGAGAAAAGAAGATAGGTGGAGAGGAGAGTATAGGTGGGGAGGTAGGGAGGGGATAAGTCAGTCCAGGGAAGACGGGCAAGTCAAGGAGGTAGGTTGAGGTGAGTAGGTAGGAGATGGAGGTGCGGCTTGGCGGGGGAGGAAGGGATGGGTGAGAGGAAGAATAGGTTAGGGAGGCAGAAACAGTCCGGACTGGTGTTGGGATGCAGTGGGTGGAGGGGAAGAGCTGGGCTGGTTGTGTGGTGCAGTGGGGGGAGGGGACGAACTGGGCTGGTTTTGGGATCCGGTGGGGGAAGGGCAGATTTTGAAACTGGTGAAGTCCACATTGATACCATTGGGCTGCAGGGTTCCCAAGCGGAATATGAGTTGCTCTTCCTGCAACCTTCGGGTGGCATCATTGTGGCACTGCAGGAGGCCCATGATGGACATGTCATCTAAAGAATGGGAGGGGGAGTGGAAATGGTTTGCGACTGGGAGGTGCAGTTGTTTATTGCGAACTGAGCGGAGGTGTTCTGCAAAACGGTCCCCAAGCCTCCGCTTGGTTTCCCCAATGTAGAGAGAGCCACACCAGGCACAGTGGATGCAGTATACCACATTGGCAGATGTGCAGGTGAACCTCTGCTTAATGTGGAATGTCATCTTGGGGCCTGCGATAGGGGTGAGGGAGGTGGTGTGGGGGCAAGTGTAGCATTTCCTGCGGTTGCAGGGGAAGGTGCCGGGTGTGGTGGGGTTGGAGGGCAGTGTGGAGCGAACAAGGGAGTCACGGAGAGAGTGGTCTCTCCGGAAAGCAGACAGGGGTGGGGATGGAAAAATGGCTTGGGTGGTGGGGTCGGATTGTAGATGGCGGAAGTGTCGGAGGATGATGCATTGTATCCAGAGGTTGGTGGGGTGGTGTGGGAGAACGAGGGGGATCCTCTTTGGGCGGTTGTGGCGGGGGCGGGGTGTGAGGGATGTGTTGCGGGAAATGCGGGAGACGCGGTCAAGGGCGTTCCCGACCACTGTGGGGGGAAAGTTGTGGTCCTTAAAGAACTTGGACATCTGGGATGTGCGGGAGTGGAATGCCTCATCGTGGGAGCAGATGCAGCGGAGGCGGAGGAATTGGGAATAGGGGATGGAATTTTTGCAGGAGGGTGGGTGGGAGGAGGTGTATTCTAGGTAGCTGTGGGAGTCGGTGGGCTTGAAATGGACATCAGTTACAAGCTGGTTGCCTGAGATGGAGACTGAGAGGTCCAGGAAGGTGAGGGATGTGCTGGAGATGGCCCAGGTGAACTGAAGGTTGGGGTGGAAGGTGTTGGTCAAGTGGATGAACTGTTCGAGCTCCTCTGGGGAGCAAGAGGCGGCGCCGATACAGTCATCAATGTAACGGAGGAAGAGGTGGAGCTTGGTGGCTGTGTAGGGTGCCGAAGAGGGACTGTTCCACGTAACCTACAAAGAGGCAGGCATAGCTGGGGCCCACGCAGGTGCCCATGGCCACCCCCTTAGTCTGTAGGAAGTGGGAGGAATCGAAAGAGACGTTGTTGAGGATGAGGACGAGTTCGACTAAGCGGATGAGGGTGTCGGTGGAGGGGGACTGGTCGGGCCTGCGGGACAGGAAGAAGCGGAGGGCCTTGAGGCCATCTGCATGCGGAATGCAGGTGTACAGGGACTGGACATCCATGGTGAATATGAGGTGTTGGGGGCCAGGGAATTGGAAGTCCTGGAGGAAGTGGCGGGCGTGGGTGGTGTCACGGACGTAGGTAGGGAGTTCCTGGACCAAAGGGGAGAAAATGGAGTCCAGATAGGTGGAGATGAGTTCGGTGGGGCAGGAGCAGGCTGAGACGATGGGTCGACCAGGGCAGGCAGGTTTGTGGATTTTGGGAAGGAGATAGAAACGGGCCGTGCGGGGTTGGGGAACAATGAGGTTGGAGGCTGTGGGTGGGAGGTCCCCTGAGGTGATGAGGTCATGAATGGTGTTGGAGATGATGGTTTGGTGCTCGGGTGTGGGGTCATGATCGAGGGGGCGGTAGGTGGTGGTGTCGGAGAGTTGGCGTTTGGCCTCGGCGATGTAGGGGTCAGTGCGCCATACTACCACTGCGCCACCCTTGTCTGCGGGTTTGATGGTGAGGTTGGGGTTGGAGCGGAGGGCTGCCCATTCTGCGGGGGAGATGTTGGAGTGGGTGAGAGGGGTGGAGAGGTTGAGGTGGTTAATGTCTCGACGGCAGTTAGAGATGAAGAGGTCGAGGGAAGGTAGGAAGCCTGGGTTTGGTGTCCGGGGGAGGACGTCTGTTGGAAGCGGGTGAAGGGGTCAGTGGAAGGAGGATTAGGCTCCCCGGTTGAAGAAGTAGGCGTGGAGGCGAAAGCCTCCATTGGGGAAACCAAGTGGAGGCTTGGGGACCGCTTTGCAGAACACCTCCGCTCAGTTCGCAATAAACAACTGCACCTCCCAGTCGCAAACCATTTCCACTCCCCCTCCCATTCTTTAGATGACATGTCCATCATGGGCCTCCTGTAGTGCCACAATGATGCCACCCGAAGGTTGCAGGAACAGCAACTCATATTCTGCTTGGGAACCCTGCAGCCCAATGGTATCAATGTGGACTTCACCAGCTTCAAAATCTCCCTTTTCCCCACCGCATCTCAAAACCAGCCCAGTTCGTCCCCTCCCCCCACTGCACCACACAACCAACCCAGCTCTTCCCCTCCACCCACTGCATCCCAAAACCAGTCCAACCTGTCTCTGCCTCCCTAACCTGTTCTGCCTCTCACCCATCCCTTCCTCCCACCCCAAGCCGCACCTCCATCTCCTACCTACCAACCTCATCCCACCTCCTTGACCTGTCCATCTTCCCTGGACTGACTTATCCCCTCCCTACCTCCCCACCTGTACTCTCCTCTCCACCTATCTTCTTTTCCCTCCATCTTTGGCCCGCATCCCCCTCTCTCCCTATTTATTCCAGAACCCCCACCCCATCCCCCTCTCTGAAGGGTCTAGGCCTGAAACATCAGCTTTTGTGCTCCTGAGGTGCTGCTAGGCCTGCTGTGTTCATCCAGCCTCACATTTCATTATCTTGGATTCTCCAGCATCTGCAGTTCCCATTATCACTGACTTATTGGAAGTGCTGTTTTTAGTTCATTGTTCAAAATGATTTTCTTATCTATTTAAAATAAACAAGTCACACCTTCACAGAACTGAAAACTAAAGTACATTTTACTCCATGTTAGAACTTACATTTCCAAATAAAACATATTATAAGCCTTCATCAGACACAAAAATATTTGAAGTGGACGTAGTGCTAAGTCAACATCTATAATTTATGGAGGAGGATTAGGAGTTTGAAGAAATAAACTGTAATATCTTCAGGTGCAACATTAAGTCACTGAACTAAGAAACTCATATTAAGAGCTCCTTTTCATCATTGTTTTATTCCCAGATTTTATTATTTCAGAGTGACAGGGTTTACTGCAGGTGAGGGAAGAGGAAGATAGGGCCCCAGCAATCCATCACATGTTCTGCTCTGTCTGTTTTTTGTTCAAGATCATAAATGCAATGCAACACTTACAACCATAACATTTCATCCAAACAACAGTTCAATGTCAAGTTCCAAAGTGCACTTGATCATTTTTATAGTAATTATCATTTTTCACAGAATCATATTTTAAAATAAACAGATTATTCAAAAAGAACCACTGAAGAAAATGAGTTGCTTCCAGAGAAAAACTTTTAATAATATTGTTTAAACTTGAACACATCCTTTCAAAAGCTTTAAACAAAAATAGAAATTGCCAGAGAAACTGACAACCTCTGTGGAGAGAAAGCAGACATAATGCTTTGGGTCCAGCAACTCTTCTTTAGAACTAGCTGACTGCTTTCATGTTACATGTGCTTTGCTCCTCGGGAGTCCTGGATTTTTAGCCCTATAATTCTACCAACCCCCATCAAACTGAAGGTAGCTAAAATGTCTGTGAGCCAGGGCCATCTGTGCCATGGAGTATCAGTAGCCTCATTAAAAGTTTAAAACAAACTTCAGAGTTATTATACACATCTCATATTGCTGACTCAAATGAATTTTGGATCATAAAATGTGAGGCTGGATGAACACAGCAGGCCCATCAGCATCTCAGGAGCACAAAAGCTGACGTTTCGGGCCTAGACCCTTCATCAGAGAGGGGGATGGGGTAAGGGTTCTGGAATAAATAGGGAGAGAGGGGGAGGCGGAAAGCCTCTTCCAGGGATGCCTAACCTGAAGAAGTTACCCTCCTCCCTCCGGACCAACCTCAGGGAATCTCTCTCCCATTGCAACTCTACTCTCCTCAGAGTTGCAATGGGAGAGAGATTCCCTGAGGTTGGTCCGGAGGGAGGAGGGTAACTTCTTCAGGTTAGGCATCCCTGGAAGAGGCTTTCCGCCTCCCCCTCTCTCCCTATTTATTCCAGAACCCTTACCCCATCCCCCTCTCTGATGAAGGGTCTAGGCCCGAAACGTCATCTTTTGTGCTCCTGAGATGCTGCTTGGCCTGCTGTGTTCATCCAGCCTCACATTTTATTATCTTGGATTCCCCAGCATCTGCAGTTCCCATTATCACTGAATTTTGGATCTTCTGGTTTGCAATTTATCCTTCAAATTAACCATAATGCCTTTCAAGCTTCCTGTAATACCCATGCAATCTAAGAGGTGAAATAGAAATCAGATTCAGTTGCTCGACTTTTGAGTTCAGATGCTATAAGTTGAACACTACTGCACCGGCCATGCGAAAAGGCGGTTCTCAGGGTTACTCGATCCTAAAAATATGTCCATGCTGAAATGTGTCCAAGCTTTGATATATCCTAACTAACCTTTCATGAAAGTAAAGATTAGATACTTAAAACAACTTACATTATTCTGCTGTAGCACACGCAGCACTCGGGTGACGTTGTTGAGAGCATGTACCCTGGTCGTGCCACGTTCTTTGGTCTATTGGAGAAAAGAAAAATTTTAGAAAAGGAAACATAAGTAACTCTCTTTCAAAATTCCATGGATTCTGGAATGATGCCTACAGATTGGAGGACAAATTTAACCACCATATAAAAAAAGGGAATACAAAAAACAGGAAACTTACAGACCTATCAGTTTGACGTCAGCAATAAGAAAAATACTGGTATCTATTACAATGAATGTGATATGATTCTGATTGTGTTACGACAAACCAAGTCAGGCTTTCTATCTCTGCATCTGCAACACAGAAAAATTAAAACCTTCACAGATCCTCAAAACTGACCTCAATGTTTTCTAAGATAATGAAACGTGAGGCTGGATGAACACAGAAGGCCACCTCAATGTTTTCTAAGATAATGAAACGTGAGGCTGGATGAACACAGAAGGCCAAGCAGCATCTCAGGAGCACAAAAGCTGACCTTTTGGGCCGAGACCCTTCATCAGAGAAGGGGATGGGGTGAGGGTTCTGGAATAAATAGGGAGAGGGGGAGGCGGACCGAAGATGGAGGGAAAAGAAGACAGGTGGAGAGGAGAGTATCGGTGGGGAGGGGATAGGTCAGTCCAGGGAAGACGGACAGGTCAATGAGGTGGGATGAGGTTGGTAGGTAGGAGATGGAGGTGCGGCTTGGGGTGGGAGGAAGGGATGGGTGAAAGGAAGAACAGGTTAGGGAGGCAGAGACAGGTTGGACTGGTTTTGGGATGCAGTGGGTGGAGGGGAAGAGCTGGACTGGTTGTGTGGTGCAGTGGGGGGAGGGGACGAACTGGGATGGTTTTGGGATGCAGTGGGGGAAGGGGAGATTTTGAAACTGGTGAAGTCCACATTGATACCATTGGGCTGCAGGGTTCCCAAGCAGAACATGAGTTGCTCTTCCTGCAACCTTCGGGTGGCATCATTGTGGCACTGCAGAAGGCCCATGATGGACATGTCATCTAAAGAATGGGAGGGGGAGTGGAAATGGTTTGCGACTGGGAGGCGCAGTTGTTTATTGCGAACTGAGCGGAGGTGTTCTGCAAAGCGGTCCCCAAGCCTCCGCTTGGTTTCCCCAATGTAGAGAGAGCCACACCAGGCACAGTGGATGCAGTATACCACATTGGCAGATGTGCAGGTGAACCTCTGCTTAATGTGGAAAGTCATCTTGGGGCCTGGGATAGGGGTGAGGGAGGAGGTGTGGGGGCAAGTGTAGCATTTCCTGCGATTTCAGGGGAAGGTGCCGGGTGTGGTGGGGTTGGAGGGCAGTGTGGAGCGAACAAGGAAGTCACGGAGAGAGTGGTCTCTCCGGAAAGCAGACAGGGGTGGGGATGGAAAAATGTCTTGGGTGGTGGGGTCGGATTGTAGATGGCGGAAGTGTCGGAGGATGATGCGTTGTATCCGGAGGTTGTTTTCTAACGAGGCTTTTGAATAACCAACCCCAGACTCTGAATAAACAATTTCATATACCGACTTGTAACTTAAACAAAAGACTTAGCAACTTATTAACAATACAGTAAATTTAGCAAAGCAGAAGTTAAACAACAAAGTATTCTAATTGGTTTAACTATAACACCAAATACCTTTGTCTACAGATCCATTCTGTCAAAAGACAGATAGACCAACACACAATTAAGGGATAAATAAAAGAAAATAACAAAACTAAATACTTAAGTGGTTTTCACTATGTGTTGGTCCACAGGCATAGGTGATGGTTTCTTGATTAATTTTCTACAAATGTGATCAAGATCACCTTTACAGCTCACTCAGATAAAGGCAGTAATACTTTTAACTTGGTTTTCTATTTCTAGTTTGCTTTTCCAAGAGTTGCTATCCTGAGGTTAGGCGGAAAGCTTTCAAATCTTAATGCCGTAGCATCTACAGCCAGATCCCTTTTTACTGCACTCTGGGGTAGTAAATTCCACAGATTCATAATACTAAGAGAAGTAATTTCACCTCATTGGTTTTAAATCTGCTACCCCTAATCCTAAAACTACAACCTCTGATTCTAGATTGCCCTAAAAGAGACAATATTATTTCTATATCAACTTTGTCAATCCCCTTTAGCACCTGATAGACCTTAGTTAGGTCTCCTCTCCTTGTTTTGAACTCCACACAATTTGCCTAAACTGCCCAATTACTCTTCATAAAACAAACCATGCATCTCTGGAATCAATCTCGTGAACCTCTTCTGAACTGCCTCCCCGAAAACCACACCCCTCCTTGAGTAAGGAGACCAAAATTGTCTGCATATTCCAGGAGGGGTCTCATAAAACCATAAGAAGAAAAAAGAGCAGAATTAGGCCATTCAGCCCATTTGTGTCTGGTTCACCATTTGATCATGGCTAATGCATATTTTAGTGTCATCTGCAAGTACAGCTATAGTACCTTCTATCCCTGCCGTCATGTCTCCCACTCCAAGATGGCAGCAGAGTAACAGGGCTGAGCCCAGGGCTCCTTCACTCCTATCCGCTTTCTCTTCTGTTTTCTTCTGCTATTTTTCTTTTTCTTTTCTTTTAAGCCTGGAGAGTGGTAGGTGAAAGAGGAAGACTCCAGAGGCAACAATGCCAGGACAAGTCAGACATGGCTCCACCCCAGCCTGGACTCTTCCAACAAGTGAGGAGCAAATCCCAGGCTGATTCAAGGCTCCAGGTTGGCAGCCAGGCCAAGGCTTCTGAAGGAGCAGATGCATCGGAGAAAGGGATTCATGGAGGACCCCGAAGATCAGCGGTAACTGCATACTGCAGCCAGAGCAACTTTGAATGGGGAACAGAAGGTACAGAATCCATGCATCCCCAGGCCCACAGCTCTAGCTCAGATGCAGCAGCTGCAACTGTGGCGAAGGCAGAGGCCTGTTACAGAGACCCCAGGAGCCCATTACAGAGACTCTAGCCAATTTCAAGAAGCAACTGGAGGACCAGTGGAGGAATGAACAAGAAGAACAGAGAAAGATAAAGTCTACTGCAGCAAAACCTTGCATAATGAGAGTCTTTTTCTGAGGATGATGACGTCGGCTTGTACGAGGTGGAATAGCCACAAATTGAGGGGTGATAGATTTAAGACAGATGTCAGAGGCAGATTCTTTACTCAGAGTGGTAAGGGCATGGGGCGCCCTGCCTGCCAATGTAGTTAACTCAGCCACATTAGGGGCATTTAAACAGTCCTTGGATAAGCAGATGGATGATGATGGGGTAGTGCAGGGGGATGGGCTTAGATTAGTTCACAGGCCAGCGCAACATTGAGGGCCGAATGGGCCTGTTCTGCGCTGTATTGTTCTATGTTCAGCATTTCAAGATGGTGCTGGAGTATGATGACATTTTAAATATAGTGTAAGATTTTTTTTCTCACATGCGACAACAAATCTAAACCACATCTAATCTAAATCATTAATACAATTTATAAATAGTTGGGGCCTGAGGACTGAACTCTGTGGCACCCTACTCCTTACATCTTGCCAAACAGGAAAATCTCATTTATTCAGATCCCCTGTTTTCAGATGGTTAGCCAAGAGGATATTAAATTACCTCAACCCCATATGTTATTACCAGATATACTACATCTGCAGGACCTCCATTATCCACATTGCTTGTTACACCTTCAAGGAATTCTAGCAAATTAGTCAAACTTGATTTATCCTTCATAAAACCACACTGGCCATGATGGATTATATTTTGACTATCCAAATGTCCTGGTATAATTTCCTTAGTAATAAATTCTAACAATTTCCCAATGACATGCTAAATTGACTCTTTGTAATTTACTATTTTCTGCCTTCTTTCATTTTTGAATAAGGGTGTTATATTATCATTTTATACCACATCCAGGGCATTTTGAACTAACATAATCAATGAATCCACCAACACTCCTGCCACTTCCTTTAAGATGTAGGCCTGGAGATTTTTCTGACTTTAATCTCAATAGTTTGCTCAGTATTTCTGTCCTAGTGATGATAATGATTGTTCTTAGTTCTTCCGTTTCCATAACTTCCTCATTACATGTTTTGATGGGGTTGGTCCTATTATCCTCCACCATGAAAACTGAAGCAAGATATTGATTTAATGACACTGCCATTTGTTTGCCCACTATTAACTCCCCAGTCTCATTCCCCAAGGAACCAACATCTGCTTTAGCTGCTCTCTTCCTTTTTATAGAAATATAGAAAGTTTTGTCATCCATTTTTATATTTTGCGATACTTTTCTTTCATGATTTCCCTTTGCTACTTTCATTACTTATTTTACAAGCATTTGATGATCATTGCAACATGTCACACCTTAGCCTTTGTCTTAACATTATTTTCAACTCCCGTGTTTAACTAAGGTTTTGTTTTCTCCTACTTACAACCTTTCTTTCTTCTTTTTAAGCACTTTTTAAGTTAAGAGCAATTATCTCCTTAAACATCTGCGAGCACTCATGAACTGTCCTAGCCTTCTGTCTTCCTGTCCAGTCCACTAGAGCTGAATCTATTCTCAGACCTCTACTTAACTCCACAACATCAGTATGGGATTCCAGTTTCTCATCCTCCAACTGAATTTCAAAGACTAACATGTTGCAACATCCCCAAAACATCCTTTACGAGGAGATCATTAATTAATCACACTCATTGCACAATTCCAAATCCAGCAGAAGAAATTTTGTTTTACAAACCTGTTAAAATTTTCTGAGCATATTATAAGCAGAGTAGGCAGGGATGAGGGGGACAATGATTATTTGCATGTTTGGATTTTCAGATTGCTTTTCATGGAGTTCCATATAGGCCAGTAAAGAAAATCAACAAATACAGCATGGAATGAGGATCGCCTCATGGAAAGAAAGCAGAGAATAGGAATAAAAACTGAACGAACGGCGGATGTTGTGAATCAGGAACAAAAACAAAGATAGTGGAAAAGCTCAGCAGGACGGGCAGCATCTGTGAAGGAAAATACAGAGTGACTGTTCTTCTAACCGAAATGTTAACTCTAGTTTTTCCTTCACAATGCTGCCAAACCTGCTGAGCGTTTCCAGCAACTTTGTTTTTGTTAGAGAATAGGAATAAATGGATTATTCTCTGGTTGTGACCAATGGGATATTGCAAAGATCAACGCATGCACCCAACTGTTCACCATTTATATCAAGATATGGGCACCGAACATAATATTTCCGAGTTTGGAAATTACGTAAAACTAGGTGGGAATGGATGTTATGAGAACACAAAGAGGTTTCAAATGAACTTGGAAAGGCTGAGTGACTGGTCAATAACACAATAGATGGAATATAATGTAAATAACTGTGGGGTTATTGCACAACACAAATGGTTTCAACTGGCTTTATGGATGTGAGGGGGAAGACAGGAAGCCAGGGAAGAGATATTAAGCAGAGGTTTCCAGTTCTGAAGCACACTGCCCCATTTGAGTGACTCACAAGGTAGGGAGGCATCCAGGGAAATTTGGCTGTCTGAAGACAAAATTTGCTGTCCAATAGAAGACAGGGTGGCAGCAGACGGAAAGTATTCAGCTTGAGGCTTGGTGGCCAATGGTGTTCACAGGGATCTGTTCTGGGACGTCTGCTCTTTGTAATCTTTATAAATGACTCGGATGAGGAAGTGGAAGGGTGGGTTAGTAAGTTTGCCAATGACATGAAAGTTGGTGGAGTTGTGGATAGTATGGAGGGCTGCTGTAGGTTGCAACAGGGCATTGGCAGGATGCAGAGTTGTGCAAAGAACTGGCAGGTAGAATTCAACTCAGAAAAGTGTGAAGTGATTTATTTTGGAAGGCTGAATTTGAATGCAGAATACAGGGTTAATGGCAGGATTCTTGGCACTGTGGAGGAACAGACGGATCTTGAGAGGTGACTTGATACAGGTGTACAAGATGATGAGAGGCATAGATAGAATGGATAGCCAGAGACTATTGCCCAGGGCGGAAATGACCATTATGAGGAGGCATAATTTTAAGGTAACTGGAGGAAGGTATGGGGAGATGGCAGAGGTAGGTTCTTTACGCAGAGAGTGGTGGGTGCGTGGAATGCACTGCCAACGGTGGTAGTGAAGTCAGATACATTAGGGATATTTAAGCAATTTTCAGATCGGCACATAAATAATAGTAAAATGTAGAGTATGCAGGGTAGTCTGATCTTAGACTAGGATAATAGGTCAGCACAACATTGTGGGCCGATGCGTCTGTACTGTGCTGTGCTGTTCTACGTTCTATGTTCAATGACTTAGCAATGACAGCTGTGATGATATGGGAGAAATCCAAGAGACTGCAATTATACAAGGCCGTTCCTATTCCTGCCTAAACAATTTTGGGAAGCCTTATCCGTTGCCTCAGCAACAAGCAAAATAGTGCACTGGTGCACTACCAGTACTCACTTATTTAAGTTCCCACATGTAAAATGCTGCCCAAGACAGGTACTAAGGGCAGTCAGCCCCAGGGGAGTTGAAGCCTAACAAAAGGCAACACTTTTAAGAGTGGAGACAAGAGGAATAACTAACAATTTGAGGATGCTCATGGTGGAAATGTAAGTAAAGACTGCACATCTATCCATTCACTGTATCATCAGTAAGCATCTTGTCTAACAGGAGGTGAATCAATTATTCCATATCAAATTTTCAAGAATTATAAAATAATTTTATCACCCACAAGTCAAGGGGGGGAGACAATCTCAACGTAATGATGATTATTTTAAACAGCACATATGACTTCTATTTCAAATTCAGAAGGGCAGAGGAGTGCAATGTTAATAAACTGAGAGCCTCGGGGCAATGTTATTACTGCTGATACAAAATGTCTTCAATGCAAACGTAAAAACTTGAAAATCTTCTGTACAGATCTAAATATTAACTGTAAACAATCCTCAAGCAGTCTAAACAAATTTCATTCTTTCAAAATAAGAACAGAAAGAACTGTGGATGCTGCAAATCAGAAACAAAAACAGAAATTGCTGAAGAAGTTCAGCAGGCCTGGCAGCATGTTCTGAGAAAGGACCACTCTATCTGAAACGTTAACTCTAATTTTCCTCCACAGATGTTGTCAGACCTGCAGGAGTTTTTCCAGCAATTTCTGTTTTTATTCCATACCTTTTAACTTCAATAGACCCAGGCAAGGATCAATGGGAGTTTTAATCACAGTTGGCAAGGAAGCTCTTGCATTGTCCGGATAGCCTTGATAGATGTTAATCTACAGATCAAAACTGTCCCCATCAGAAATCATCTGTACTTTAAGATATTGACTGAAATTGGAGGCTAAGTTATACAGAGGATCAAGCTCTAAGGTACAGTACAGAAACTCCATGCCTGCAAATGATAACAGTTTAACCAAAGATTTCAAAGTAGAACATGTTTTATTATCACATGCACACACTATCTGAAAAAGAACCCACCAACACACATCCCGTGAGTCCTTCTAGAAGATCTAAGAGTTTTCGGCCATCTTGGAGGTCAACAAACAGATCCTTGATTGGTGGTTTTCCGCCCTGACGCAAAAATACAAAATTGAAAAATGATCATTTTTAAATATTGTGGCACAAAGCTGCACTACGAAACTTAGATTTATCAGTATCCCAATCACAACGGCATCTCAAATGAAGTACGCACATTCATTCACGCATGATCTCCATTGATGAAAGCAGACTTGTATAATCACTGTGAAAGCCTTTTCTTAATGCATAACAATCAGTGAAGTTTCACAAAACTGATGAATGAACAGAAACACTGACTTTGCCAGCAAATGTTTTGAACTGAAATATTATATCCTCAGCAGGCTCAAGTGCAGCAGGCAGAAACAGCAGTGACGCCTAAGCAAGGCCTCTTTGTCCATGATGGTCTTAGTCATTTTCAGAGTAAAAACTCACTTTCAGAGCAGGTCTTTGATTCAGTAAACTCTTGTTGGGTATAGTTAATGATTTGTGTGAAGAAATTAAGATTCATCCTATATCTTAATCAAAATCAGTCACCAAGCTGACAGAGGCAAGATACAGCCATATTTAGCAGTCATTCTAGAACTTGACAGGATTTCCTCAACAACACTCAGAATTCTCCACTTTAGTGTCAGTTTGCACCAAGTTAGTTGGCCACAATGGGTCAAGCCTCACCTCATTGACTAAGCTTGTGGTCACCTCCCCTAATCTTTCCCATTGCTTTGGATCCAATTTCGCTTCTCATTTTGGGTCATTATATTTGATCAGAGGCATATATAAACAACACAAAGACATTAAATACTTCACTAAATATACTGTAGTCACACACTGCAAGTTTTCACTGACTGGACCCAACAGAAATTTGAAATAAACATGTAAATCAGCAAATTTGGGACTGAGCATAAACAGACCATTTGAAGTGCCAAGTTCAGTTTCAGCACATTCTCACGTTAGCAAACCTCACATGGAATAACAGACAGAATGCTTAAAGCATCCCACACATAAAAAGTGGAAATTCAAAGTTTTCATCTTTGAAAGTAGACTTCAGATGACAACAATGTTGCAGTTAGCTGTTCCATCCCCCGAGATGAACGGTAATCCAGAATGACCAATGACAGACGTACGTAGAGAATGATCAAGTGGACATAGTAACAAAGTCAAACAACATGTGGCACCATACCCAATTTATTTCTTTTGGAAATGCAAGATGTAAAAAAAAGGCCCAAGTCAGCAAGCAAGAAATTCCAGTCAATGAAGATGACTAAAAGATTTTTCAAAAAAATACAAATTCTACACGAAAAAAAATGTCCTGTATTATCCATTTAAAAATTTTTGTTTTAGAAAAGATTTTGCGTCTCATGTAGTGAATGTCTTGCATATTTCAACTGAGAAATAGCAATTATTTTAAAAAGAAAGGAAACGCAAAGTTAAAACGTAAGCAAATACTAGACTAAATCAGGGCAGGTGACTCACTTCCATGATAAAAACAAAATACCACAGATGTTGGAATTCTGAAATAAAAACAGAAAGTGTTGGCAAAGTTATCTTTGGTTCTCAAGTGTCATATTGGACTCAAAAGGTTATCTTTGTTTCTCTCCCACAGATGCTGCCAGATCCGTTGAGTTTCCCCAACATTTTGTTTTGACTGATTTCCACATTCAAGTATTCTACACCAGTCTGCCCCACCAACACACTGTGCTACTTCTAGGCCCGTACAGTCCAAACATCTGAACCACCTGTGCACATACAGAACAGTGCATATGCTTAGTACTCCAGTGCACAGCCCTGTCCAAGGAGATAAGTGAGAGGGGTTGTGTGGCTCACAAAGACATAATTTTAAAGAATGCTGTTTGCAATTTTGTACCACAGTACTGCTCAAGACTGGAGTCTCAATTAAATTCAGCTTTCTTCAGAGGATTAAATTTCTAAAGGTACTGATATAATTCAAAAAACTTCATGAAACACTATTTTTGCTACTTTTGGAAAACAATCACATGCAGCACCAGTCAAACAGTGTAATGCCTTTCCAGAAACTCTAATATTTGCACATACTATCAACCATGCCATATTGAAGCACTTGGATTATGTTGTACAATTATTTAACTCAATTTACTAGTTATACATCCATAGCTAAACATGGTTTCTCATGCCTAACATTGATTACGGTATCAACCCCCGTCATTCTGTGCATCGGGTAAAACAAATGGGGTGGGGTGCATTAGGAAAATCTTACTCAACTATTCTCTCCAAGGCCTCAATTTGTCTATGTGTTTGTTTACTGGGTGTAAGTCTAAAAGACTTGTTCACTCTGGAAACTAATAAATTCAGGATATGGAAGGGATTATCATAGCAGGAGTTCAAAGTGCTTTTCACTAGATTACATGTGGTCACCTACACAAGTCAACTTGTGCTAATACTTCTTGCAATGAGTGGACATTCAGGGTTTGAGTGAAGATTTGTAGCTCTGGTGCTGGTGGTAGACATTGGTGTGTTTGTCGAGCTGGGAGGTTTGATAGCAGACATTTTGCATCCTTACTAGGTGACATCCTCAATGCTGCAGAGCCTCCTGCGATGTTGTCTTGTGCCAGTGCGAATTTGTATGGTCCAGTCGGTTTTTGCTGCTTCCGGTACGTGCGAGTTCTGGCTGTGCATTGTAATGGTTGGTATTTCGGGTCTATTTCAATGTGTTCGTTGATGGTGTCTGCGGATGAATTACAAGCCACCAAGAATTCCCTGGTTGTCATGTGTTTGGATTATACAACGACAGTCGTGTTGTCCCAGTTGAAAATATGGTTCTTCTCATCTGTGTGTATTGAAACCAAGGATAACTGGTTGTGTCGTTTAGTTGCTGGCCGGTGTTCATGAATGCAGATTGTCTGCCTGTTTGTCCCACATGGTGTTTTGTGCAGTCTCCACATGATACCTTGTGGACCACATTCACCCTGTCCTTAGATACCAGGGACAGGATGAATATGATCCATATTCAGCATTTCTGAAGAAGGGTCCCGACGTGAACCTCAAACTTTCCTGTTCCTCTGATGCTGCTTGGCCTGCTGTGTTCATCCAGCTTCACACCATGTTATCCCACATAAATTCCAACTAGCTCAAGACAGCCGTGCTTGACAAGAGGGATGATGGCGGAAGGGCAATGGCAATCAAAGAACGCAACAGTGAACTGCAACAACTGTTCATTCTTGTCAAGCACAAAAATAAAATGAGAAAGGCGATCACAACATTGGCTTACAAGGGAAATAAGAGAGAGCATAAAGATCTAAAGAAGAAGCATACAATTCTGCCAGAAAAGAAACAACACACTTGAGGAGCAGAAGCAGTTTAGAATTCAAGAAAAGTAGTCAGAGTCATTGATAAAGAAAAGGAAGTTGAAGTGTGACAGCAAACTTGCAGGGAACATCTGACTGTAATTCTTTCTGCAGGTTATGTGAAGAAAAGAAGATTCCCTACTATCTGAGGCAGGGAAATTTATAAGAGGGAACAAAGAAATGGTTAACCAACTACATATATACTTTGGTTCTGTGCTCATAAAGTAGGGCAGAAATAACCTACTAAAATGTTTAGGAATACACGATTTAATGAGAGGGAGGAACAGAAGGACATCAATATTAGAACAAAAAACATAGAACATACAACAGAGAACACAGAAAAGCACAGCACAGCACAGGCCCTTTGACCCACATTGTTGTGCCGGACTTTTACCCCGAAATTGAGGTCTATCTAACCTCCACCCCTACCTTTTACTAACATCCATATGCCTATCTAATAGCTAATAAGACCAACCCCTGGCCCTCTCCAGCAAAGCATTCCACGCCCCGACCACATTCTGAGTAAAGAGCCTACTTCTGATGTCTCCCCTATATCTACTTCCACTCACTTTAAAACTATGCCCCTCGTAATAGCTGCCTCCACCTTCAGAAAAAGTCTCTGGCTGTCCACTCCATCTATACCTCCGATCATTTTGTACACCTCTATCAAGTCACCTCTCATCCTTTGTCGTTCTAAAGAGAAAAGCCCTAGCTCTCTCTAAACCTTTCCTTGTAAGACCTTCCCTCCATTCCAGGCAACATCCTGGTAAATCTCCTCTGCACGTTTTCCAACACTTCCACATCTTTCCCGTAATAAAGTGACCAGAACTGGATACAGATGTGGCCAAACCAGACTTTTGTACAGCTGGAGCATAACTTCACGGCTCTTCAACTCGATCCCTCTATTAATGAAAGCTAACGCACCATATGCGTTCTTAACAACTCTATCCACTTGGGTGGCAGCTTTCAGGGAACTGTGGACATGAACCCCAAGATCCCCCTGCCCCTCCACACTGCCAAGAATCTTTCCGTTAACCCTGTATTCTGCTTTCAAGTTTGTCCTTCCAAACTGAATCACCTCACACTTTTCAGGGTTATACTCCATCTGCCACTTCTCAGCCCAGCTCTGCATCCTGTCAATGTCCCTTTGTAACCTACAACAGCCCTCCGCACTGTCCACAACGCGACCCACCTTTGTATCCTCCACAAACTTTCTAGTCCACCCTTCCATTCCTACATTCAAGGCATTTACAAAAATCACAAATGGAAGAGGACCCAGAACTGATCCTTGTGGTACAGCACTCATAGCTGAGCACCATGTTGAATATTTTCCATCCACTATCACCCTTTGTCTTCTAAGGATCAGCCAATTCTGAATCCAATCTGCCACATTTCCCTCTATTCCATGCCTCCTTACTTTCTATCTACCATGGGGAACCTTATCAAACACCTTACTTAAATCCATGTACACCACATCCACTGCTCCACATTCATCCACATGTTTGGTCACCTCTTCAAAGAATTCAATAAGGTTTGTGAGGCAAGATCTATCCCTCACAAATCCATGCTGACTATCACAAATCAAACTGTGCCTATCCAAGTGATCATAAATCCTATCTCTGAGCCCTTTCCAATAATTTGCCCAGCACTGAAGTAAGGCTAACTGGCCTGTATTTCCAAGGTTATCCCTATTCACTTTTTTGAACAAGGCAATGACATTTGCCACTCTCCAACCTTCCAGCACTGTGCCCGTGGATAACGAGGACGAAAAGATCATTGCCAAAGGCCCTGTGATCTCTTCCCTCCCTTCTCATAGAATCCTTGGATAAATCCCATCAGGTCCAGGGGACTTAGCCATCTTCAAATTTTTCAGTTTCCTAGTATATCTTCCGTACCAACATCCACCCCTCCTCTAGCCTACCAGCCTGTTTCACACTGCTCTCCCCTACAACTAGGTCCCTCTCAGCTTTGAATACCGAAGAAAAGTATTCATTAATACCTCTCCTACCTCTTTAGGCTCCACGCACAATCCTTGATCAGCTCTACCCTTTCTCTGGTCATTCTCTTATTCCCCTCATACATGTAAAAAGCCTTAGAGTTTTCCTTGATCCTATCTGCCAAGGTTTTCACATGCCCCCTTATAGCTCTCCTAAGCCCTTTCTTTAGCTCCTTCCTGGCTAACTTGTATCTCTCTAAAGCCTTTTCTGATCCTTGTTTCCTAAATCTTATATAAGCATCCTTCTTCCTCTTAACTAAGCGTTCGGCCTCTCTCACTCGACCGCACCTTCCCGACCTGCTAGGGACAAACATGTTGATCACACGCAGTATGTATTCCTTAAACAATCCCCACATTTCTAAAGTCTCTTCTCTGACAGCATCTGTTCCCATTTTATGTTACCCAGTTCTTGCCCAGCAGAACTATAATTACCCTTACCCCAATTTATAAATCTTACCCTGCATTATGTACCTATCCTTTTCCATGACTGTTGTAAAAGTAACAAAGTTATGGTCGCTACCACCAAAATGCTCTCCTACTCTCAGATCTGACACTTGGCCCGGTTCATCAGCAAGCACTAAATCCAAAGTGGCCTCTCCTCGTGTTGGTCTATCTACATATGGTGTCAGGAAACCTTCCTGAACACACTGGACAAAATCTGCTCCATCTAAACTATTACAACTAAAAAGTTTCTAATCACTATTTGGAAACGAGTTTTGAGAAGATTTGTAGCTCAGGTTGAGGTTCTGGATGGGAGTTTGCTCGCTGAGCTGGAAGGTTAGTTTTCAGACGTTTCGTCACCATTACCTAGAATGGTGACGAAATGTCTGAAAACTAACCTTCCAGCTCAGCGAGCAAACTCACATCCAGAACTATTTGGAAAGCTGAAGTCATCCATGACTTCAACTCTGCGACTTCTGCACGGTTCCAGTATCTGCCTCCTAATCCATGCCTTCACTTCTCTGCAACTATCAGGGGTCTTTCTAAAAAAAAACTCTGACTGCTTCTTTCTTGTTCCTGACCTCAACCCAAGCTGACTCTGTGGACATACAATTCTCGAATTGCCTTTCAGTCGCTGCTATACTAACCCTGACTAGCACTGTCACTCAGTCATAAGAGATAACAAAGTGTGGAGCTGGATGAACACAGCAGGCCAAGCAGCATCTTAGGAGCACAAAAGCTGATGTTTCGGGCCTAGACCCTTCATCAGAAAAGGGGGGTGGGGAAAGGAATCTGAAATAAATAGGGAGCGAGGGGGAGGCGGACCAAAGATGGATAGAGAAGTAGGTAGGTGGAGAGGAGAGTAGATTACAAGAGAATTGCAGCGGGGAGAGATCCCCTGAGGTTGGTCCAGAGGAAGCAGGGTAACTTCTTCAGGTTAGGCATCCTGGAAGAGGCTTCGCAGTGTGGTTAAAAGTGTGATCAGAGATAACGGGAACTGCAGTTGCAGGAGAGTCCGAGATAACAAAGTGTGGAGCTGGAGGAACATAGTCTGTCGCCTCTTTTACCACCGTTCCTATTTCTTTTAAAGCATCTAAATCCCGGAACTTCCAACAACCACTCCTGCCCCTGAGTTACCCAAGTTTCTGTAATGGCCACAACATCGTATTTCCAAGAACTGACCCATGCTTGAAGTTTATCCACCTTATTTCTGATACTTCTAGCATTCAAGCATACACACCTCAAACCATCCCTGTGTCCATAATTATGCTCCATCAACTGCATTTCTTTATTAACAACCTCACTCCCTGTTGGGTCTGTTGGAAGGCTGAAGGTTGAATTACAAATCCGGTTCCCCAGCCTTGCCAATCTAGTTTAAACCATCCCATATAGCTCAAGCAAACCTCCCTCCCAGGATATTTGTGCCTTTCTGGTTCAGGTGCAATTCGTCCTTCCATGTAAAGGCCCCAACTTCCCCAGGATGTGCTCCAATTATCCACATTAGGAAAGCCCTCCCTCTCACACCAGCCCTGTAGTGACATGTTTAGCTGCACTCTCTCCCTCGCTCTTACCTCATTATCACGTGGCAAATCATGTTGGGTAAATTGATGGAATTGAAGAATGATAAATCCCCAGTACCAGATAATCTATACCCCAGAGTATTCAAGGAAGAGGGCCTAGAGATTGTGGGTGCATTTGTGGTCATCTTCCAAGACTCTGGAAGAGTTCCTACAGATTAGAGAGTGGGGTTAATGTAACCCATCTGTGTAAAAAGAGAGGAAGAGAGAAAACCAGGAATTATTGACTAGTCAGACTGACATTGGTTGAGGGGAAAATGCCAGAGTCCATTATAAAATATTTAATAACTGACAAGTGTCAAGGTCAGGCGAAGTCAGGCAGTTCAGACCAAAACACTATGATTTCCAAGAGAACTGAAAATGGCACTTGGACTAAAGGGATCAAAGGATATGGGGTAAAATTATTGAGTTGGATGATCAGCCATGATCCTAATGAATGGTGGAGCGAGCTCAAACGGCCATGTAAAAAATTAACATGTAAAATTAAAGCACATGGGATTGGAGGTGGCGTATTGAAATAGGCAGAAATCTGTCATGTTTCCCATGACAGGGGGGGTCAAGAACTGGTTGGCAGACAGGAAACAACAAGTAGGAATTAATGGCTCTTGATCCTAAAGGCAGGCAATGACTAGCAGTGACAGGACCCCAGCTAATCAGAATATATATTCATAATTTAACTGAGGGAATTAAATGCAATATCTCCAAATCCGCAGCTGACATAAAGCTGAGTAGGAGGGTGAGCTGAGAGAAGGATGCAGAGATGCTTCAGTGAAACGTGAACAAGCTAAGGGACTTGGCAAACGCATGTCAATTGTAGTATAATGTGGATCAACGGCAGTTTATCCACTTTTGGGAGCAAAATAGAAAGGCAGATTATCTGAATGGCTATAAATTGAGAGAGAGGAATGTGCAATGAGGCCTGGGTATCCTCATAGACCAGTCATTGAAGTTATGCAAGCAGTCAAGGCAGCAAATGATATTTTGGTCATCATAGCAACAGGATTTCAGTACAAGAACAGAATGGTTTGCTACAATCATACATGGGCTTAAGGAGACCACACGTGAAATACTGTGTGCAATTTTGGTCTCCTTGTCTGAGGAAGGATATTCTTACTATACAGGGAGTGCAGCAAAGGTTTACCAGACTGATTCGCAGACTGACGTATAAGAAGGGATTGAATCAGTTAGTATTATATTCACGAGTTTAGGAAAATGAAAAGCGGTCTCACAGAAACCTATAAAGTTCTAACAGGACTAGCCACTGCAGAAAGAGGAAGAATGTTTCCCATGACGGGGGGGGTCAAGAACTGGGTTACAGTCCAGGGATGCTGGTAAATGAACTACAACTAAGATGAGGAGAATTTTCTTCACCCACACAGGCGAGGTTGTGGAATTCACTACCATAGAAATCAGTTGAGGTCAAAACATTGTACGATTTCCACAAGAGTTGAATATAGGGCTTGGGCTAAAGGGATTAATGGATATGGGAGAAAAGCTATTGAGTTGCATGATCAGCCATGATCATGATGAATGGCACAGCAGGATCAAAGAGTCAAGTGGCCTTATCCTACTACTATTTTCTATGCTTCTGTGCACTTTTATTTCATGAGCTTGGAAGTTTAGGAAGTGCTTTACTTTTTTAATACTATTGTCACATTGGTGGATGTTAAAAAAAATAGTTATTGCATTTCCATACCGTTTTTCACATCCCCAGGATATCTCCAAGTGTTTACAGCTAACATTATTTCCAAAGTACAAACATTGTTTCAATGCAATGATATTTCATGATGAATTTATATACACGAACAGCTCATAATCATTGAATGCTATTAAACAAATGATCATTTTTGTTGCATTTTTAGTTGAAGATGACTATCAGAAAGGTCAGTGCAGAACTCATAGGTATTTGAAGAGATGTTACAGAATATTTTTCATCTCAATCAGGCAGATGCGACATCAGATGCCATTTCTTTTCAAAGACCAAAGGTATATCACATATCAACTCCTGGTCTTAAAGTTGAACCCCAAGCTTTCTAACTCTGAACACCATAATCTGTAATATCTTCAACCAGAGGTGCATAAATTGACTTAAACCTTTATAGGCTTCCTCTACAGTTACAATAAATTACTTGTTCATTTTGTTTCAACAGGTATATTATGTAGGTTCTAGCATGCAGTTAACCTAGAAATAAATTAGTTTGCAAGAAATTCAGATCCAAAGTTTTGTTTTGTTATGAAGAGCTCCAAAAACTTGAAAACCAAAAGAGAATAAACAGTGCACTTTCACATGGGAATAGATGAAAAATATTTTGGGAGGCATACTCCACGATGAACTATATCCAGCCATATTCTTGGGAAACTTTGTTTTTCTCAAGGCAGATTAAAAAAAACTCAATTCCTTAAAATCTATTTCCCACCCACCCAGACATTTGGCTCAATTTGTGGTTCATACAAGAACTACAAGTTTCAACTTCTTTCTCCTCCTCCTCCTTCTCTCCCACTCCTCCCCCACCCCCCACACAACCCATACGCACATGGGAAAAATGCATAGGAAACTTAATGTGCTGCAAACCTGATATATTATTACATGGGCCCTCAACTGATGTGTCACAGCCCAGAGATCACACTATTTCAGAAAGTGTTAAATGAGAGTTACAAGTATTACAGCAGCAGCAGAGTGGCATTGTTAGCAGATTAGTACGCTGGCACCCCAAGCTATTTTAATAAAATTTTAATTTAATAAAAATCTAATAAAAAGACAGCCTAATACTGACTATGTAACCACTGTTGACTGTCATAAAAATCCTTTGGATCACTAACATCCTTTAGGGAAGGAAATTTACTATTCTTACCTGGTCTAAGCTACAGAGAAGACCACAATCATAACAATGTGGATCTGGGTAATTAGAGAGGAGGAGTAAATGATCTCATGAACAATCAGGAAAAAAGTCAGTGTTATTGGACTGAAGCAGCATCCAGCACACACTTCAAACAATAGAAACACAACTCAAAGTTTGAAGTTAATTTTCTGAAGGTGTATGAAAGTGAATTTTCTGAAAATATCTGAAAGTTGCTTAAAAAAAATGAGGGGCTAGGTCTACTTCATCTATCACTGTGTCATACTCTACCTGAAGAGTAGAAAGAAAGTTCATTTGCAGCTTGTCACATCTCCTAGTAAGGATGGATGGCAAGTTGCTATGCCACGGAAATTTCTTTTTCATTCACTCATGGGATGTGGGACATGGGCACAGCTGGCTGGTCAGCATTTATAGTCCATCGCGAATTGCCCTTGAACTAAGTGTCTTATGAGGCCGTTTCAAAAGGCACTTGTGAGTCAGCCACATTTCTGTGGGTCTGGAGACAAACAGAGGTCTGACCAGGCGAGGGTGGTAGATTTCCTTCCCTGAAGAACTTTACAGAGCCAGGTGGGTTTTTCTGACAATCAACAATGGGTTTGTGGTCATCTGCAGATTCTTTTTCAAATTTTTAAAAATTGAATTCAATTCTGTTATCAACCACAGGATTTGAACTCAGGCTCCCAAAACATTAGCTAAGCTTCTGGATTAAAGGACTAGGCCATTGCCTCCCTAAAAAGGTAAAAAAAAACCTTGCCAATTTTGAGCACACGACGACTCCCTCAGGGACAACGATACTAAAAAATTGAACTATGCGAATAAACACGGGATTCTAATTCAAGAGATAGCAGACCATAGGTCACAATGTGCAGTTCTAACTTCATTACGACACACCAATCTACAGAACGGTGTTGCAGCAATGTCATCAGAATTTCTTTTAATTCATTCACGGGGATAAGTACATCGCTAACTTTGCCAAAATTTATTGCCATCTCTAACTGCCCAGAGGACAGTTAAGACTTAATCACATTGCTATGGATCTGGAGTCACATGAAGGCCAGACCAGGTAAGGATGGCAGTTTTCCTCGTCACAGGACACTGGTGAACTAGATGGGTTTTTCTGGCGATTGGCAATGTTTCATCACTAGACTCCTCATTCCAGAATTTTATTGAATTCAAATTCCACTATTTACCATAGCGGGTTTCAAGCCCAGGTCATCAAACCAACAGGCCAGGGATAATACCACAAGGCTGTCATTTCCCTATTAAAGCACACAGTAAGCTAAGCCACTTATTGAATGAATGCTAGTATCTTTGTTCAGTTCATGCAAATGGTTTTGCGTACCACAATAATCTTAAATATTCTCGTGTTGCCTCAATATTAGAAGCAAGAGGTGCCCTAGCATGGTCAGGTTTCACACTGTATCTTAAAATTACCTTTGCAAAGCGTGCATTGATCCATTTTGTGAAGGTTTTTTTCTGTACACCATCATGTTCATCTAAAAACAAAACAATTGCAATAAGTTAGTGGTCATCAAAATTCATTCACGAAGTTATGGAAACCAGAACTTAAAGAGCACACATAATCCTCTGCTACAATGTTCGGCTTCATACTTCCACAAGTAACATGTGAAATTTTTAATCTGTGTTTCCCCTCCCTTTCTTCGTATTCCAGAAATGAATTTAATAAACTGCTTATCCTTACCAGGGTACTGCTCTTTAGGCTGTACAAAAAAAAACTATCCCTGCTTTGCAGTGTTAACAGAGAGATCATAAACAGTCTATGACTAAAATTGGTTAATACAGCCGCAACCATTTTCAAATTTGCCAATAAATGACAAGGAGTATAAGCTTGGGCCAAGATATTGAGAACAGCATTAGAAATTGGGAGTAGGCCAGATGACCCATTGAGCCTGCTCCATCTTTCAATAAAGGTCATGAATGGACCAACTCTGCCCTAAACTCGTCACCGACAGAGCACCAAGAAAGCAGGGAACAGGCTCTCTGCAGCATACCCTGGAACTCTTGAAAAGAAAACTTCGCAGTGCATGTAAACCCTCCTGGGAGACATGCCGGACCAGAAGAGGGAATTGTAGAAATGTTGAACATTTAATTGCACATATTAGGCAGGCAGGAAGTCAAATCCCAAGTGATTATATTTTTTCTCACAGTCTTCTGTTGATATAATTGAATTGTTTACTCCTTGGGCTTTGGCAGCTCTCCGGTTCCTTTCTCAAAAGCCTATTCTTCATAGTCAAGTATTGACAGAGGTTCAAGCAAGATCTATCAGACATTGCAGCCAGAGGTGAATCTATTTCCAATGCTGGTTCATTAGAAACACTGGACAATTTTTCCTAAGTCTCTGGAATTAAACATTATCAGCAAATAGCATTACCTAATTATTGCAAGCAATAAAAATTTCAGATACAA
The DNA here is from genome assembly GCF_030684315.1 of Stegostoma tigrinum. NCBI lineage: Eukaryota > Metazoa > Chordata > Chondrichthyes > Orectolobiformes > Stegostomatidae > Stegostoma > Stegostoma tigrinum. Next base: position 522,641 of record NC_081362.1, read on the forward strand.
GTTTTCACACTAGAATTTAAAATACCATGTTAACGGCATACACCCCGTGTTTTCTGACATGGGATTGGACATATCAGCTCTTCAATGTTTCAGAATGTCAGACTTAAGTTTCACTGCTTTCTAAAATAAAATAACAACATACTGAATTCTAACCTGTAACTGTACTGAACTGGAGCTGTCAAGTAAGCTCCCTTTCCCAGATGTCCTGGTTGAGAAATTGGTCATGGGTGTTCCCTACTATTGACTATTGCATGCCCACTTTTACCGATCATTATACACATTGGAATTCCTGCAGTTCCATGCAAAATACAATTGGCCTTATCAGTAACCAAGCAAGATCCCACACATTTGTTCACCATGCAAAATTAGAGCTAAAAGAGGGTGCACCAAAGCCATTCTGTGAATTACTAGCTACCCTGATCAAATAGTTCCTTACTAACACAAAACCTAAACATTGCCAAAAGGAGTCAAGAAGTTGAAACTTTTCGTGCTGCATTCATCAGCACGACAGAGTAAAAAACAAGCTTGAGAAGAGGGATACCAACTTACAAAGCATAAGAAATGATCCCGATTGGTTGGCAAGTGGAGTTTTGGAACTCTTTTTCACAAATGGCAGTTGATGCTAGATCAGTTGGTACCATTAACCAATAAAATCTGACATTTAAAATTATTAACAGATATGGGCCAAAGGCAGCTATGTGGACTCAGGCCACAGATCAGCCATCGGCTCATTGAATAGTGGAACAGACTCAAGGGGCTGAATGGTTTGGATGTAATTCTTAACAGTTCAGATTATTTAACAAATGATTTCTACTATAGGGTACAAAGCAGACTTCATCCAATGAATGTGGATGGGCCAGCACAGACATCGCTGACCTAGCAATGTGCACAGACTAAGGGAATCAGTAGCACCCATCTCAAAGTTGGTGACCTTATCGTCAGCATTTCTTGACAGGGCCGATCTGGCAAAATGAAGTTGCAAACTATTCAGTCTTTTCTCCTGCCAACTAATGTGTTGTCCAGGTCTCACCATTATGGAGGAGGGCACTGAGGAAAAAGCATGGTAAACTTTCAGTTTGGTATTCTAAGTCAAGTTGTTGTTACACACTTCTCAGCTTGGACCTAATAGGGTGCAGCTTTTACACTACAAATGTTAATTTCAGCATCTAGTGATAGATTGCTGGTGATTGTGGAGCCTAGATACCTGAAGCCCTCAACAACCTCCAGCATCACACTGCTGATCAACAGCACTCTGGCTTTAAAGGCTGGAACTTTTGTAGGAAGTTGACAGGGGATCTTCTAGAAACTTATAAAATCATCAAGGGTATAGATAGGATTAATAGTAGTTGTCTTTTCCCTAGGACGGGGGATTTCAAGACTAGGGGACACATTTTAAAGGTGAAAAGAGAGAGATTTAAAAAAGACACGAGGGGCATTTTATTTTGCACAGAGGGTGGTTCACATGTGGAATGAACCTCCTAAGGAAGTAGCGGATGTGGAAACAATTACAACATTTAAAAGTGTATGAATAGGAATGGTTTGGAGGGATACGGGTCAGGAGCAGGCAGGTAGGACTAGTTCAGTTTGGGATTATGTTTGGCACAAACCGGTTGAACCAAAGAGTCTGTTTCCATGCTGTATAACTCTATGATTCCATGCCAATATGACATTTTCATTCCAGATGCTGATGGCCATACTCAAACTCTTTACAGACGTGAGAGTTTGTCCATTTGCCACTGATGATGTCTCAGCTCATAATACTAGTATGGCAACAGTGAAACAGAATAAATATCAGGTGAGGACTGATCACATTTCTGTCCTGATGGGCAAGGCTAAATTTTCTGCCAGTTAGGTCGGTAAGCAGATACTCTTTGTTGATGAGCTAAAGACATACAACAGTAGCTAAAGGAGGAATATGAAGAAGAGTGTTGGTGTCAAGCATCACATTGTTTAATACAATTTTGGATCTCAAAGGGTTCCAACATTGCCCCATCATAGTTAATCTTATACATGGAAAAGAAAGAGAAGACCGCTTTGTGCGGATTCACGGGCAGTCAACTTAATTTAAACAGACCACCTCTTTTCACATATTCAATGTATTCCGGTATGAGCAACAAACTTATACAGTGATTGAGCCATTTAGACTGGAAACAGACCCTTCAGTCCAACCAGTCCACGACAAAATAATCCTAAACTAGTCCCACCCGTCTGCTCCTGGCCCATATCCTTCCAAGCTTTTCCTAGTCATACATCCATCTAAATGTCTTTTAAACATTGTAATTCTACCCGCATCCACCACTTCATCAGGAAATTCATTTCACATACAAACCGACTTCTGTATAAAAAAAATTTGCCTTATGTCTTTTTTAAATGTCTCTCTTCTCTCACCTTAAAATGGGCCCCCTTGTCTTGAAATTCCCCATCTTAGGGAAAAGGCAATTACCATCAACGCTGTCTATACCTCTCGTTATATTATAAATTTCTATTATATCACCTCTCAACCTCCTACGCTCCAGTGAAAAAGACCCAGCCTATCCCAGCCTTATAACTCAAACCTTCCATACCCAGCAACTTAGTAGAAGTAGCAAGGCTGCTGAAATCAGAGATAATGGGAACTGCAGATGCTGGAGAATTCCAAGATAATAAAATGTGAGGCTGGATGAACACAGCAGGCCAAGCAGCTGCTGAAATAACCACTCCTGTAACTGGCCCTTCACAAATTGTGCACTTCATTGCTGTTTGGTACCATTGGTATTCAACAATAATTTGTACTTATATACTACCTTTAATGTATCTGAGACATCCTAAGATTCCTCACAGGAGCATGACCAAACAAAATCTACATTTATGAATTGGAATCAGACTTCCTTGTTACAGGTACTCAAGAATAGGAATACAGGAGTACAGTGAAAAGTGCACAAAGTCACCATTTTGGTTACAAGATCATAATTAAAGAAGACAACACTTTAAAAAAAACAAATTAAAAACTGCAGAAATAAAAGAAAAAAAGACCCAAAAAAGAAAGAAAGACATCCAGATCTTAAAGTCTTCGGCCTGAAGTCTCAGAAAACCTGAATTGCCAGAACAAGCCGCACTCTTGTTACTTCAAATGTCATCGACTATAGATGAGTGTTTTTTATGCAGATAGCAGCGTAGACCTAGTTTGAGTCTGTTGTTGGAACAATCACTGCTACATACTAAAATTGCTGTCACGTTGCCATGAGCAAAGCAGAAGCAGATACATACAATAAAGAGGGCAGCAATGCTTTGCTCTCTTTCTCCCACGACCTGCTATGCCAGCTGTCGGGATCTAGTTTGCCACAGAAAAGATTTCAAAGCAGGGTGATTCATCACTGACAAAAGGTTAATGCCAAAAACAGGTTCAGACTTTCTGCCACTGGTTCAAGTTGGAAATTATTTGCTAATATGCAATTTCCTAGTGGCAGTTAATGGGTATAAAAGTAACTCATTAACTCATTCGTGTGACTGGAATCTTCAACCAAAACATTTTAAAAAAACAATTTTGTTACTTATTATTCATGATATAAATGTCAAACTCCACTGTAACAATTAAAATCCATTTGAAGCTTCTTGCACAAGATACACTGAAGAAGAGAGTTAAGGACTTTGATCTTAAATTCCTGTGGACTCAAGTGATGATCTGACAGTTTGGAAATTCAGTGTGACATATTCCAAAAGCAGCTTTGAACATAACTTGTTCATGCACAGACAAACGTGTCTGTCAAACGGGGATCAACTTGGAAAATATTATCAGGTGGTTAACCTTCAGTTCATCACTAAGAATGGTAGCAGTGACAAATCTAGAAGTGAAATCTTTTGCAAGAAATTAAAACATAAGGAATGAAAAAGAAAGGTTGACTGACGTTTGTACACTATCTTTCATAACCTCAGCACTTCCTAAATGTTACCTCTCCCTGGGATAGCAAGCTGAAAATTAAGATCCATTGTTCCTGGAGTTGTCTCAAAAGATAAAAACATTATCCAAAGTCCTTTGAATCCTAAGTTTACTTTTCAGATGGGCCCATGTTAACAGAAAACACGGACCAGATTCTGTACTTACTACACGAGAAATACTATTTATTACAAATGCATAGATTCTAACCAGTGATAAACAACAATGAACTATTGACAAACAATTAGATTAGATTTCCTACAGCATGGAAACAGGCCCTTTGGCCCAACAAGTCCACACCGCCCCTTGGAGCATCCCACCCAGACCCATCCTCCAAAACCCACACACCCATGAACACTACAGGCAATTTAGGATTGCCGATCCAACTAGCCTGCATACCTTTGGACTGCAGGAGGAAACTGGAGCACCCAGAGGAAACCCACACAGACACGGGGAGAATGTGCAAACTCCGCACAGACAGTTGCCCGAGGCTGGAATTGAACCCTGATCCCTGGCGCTGTGAGGCTGCAGTGCTAACCAGTGAGCCACTGTGCCGCCCTGTTAAAATTCTGACCCCCTTCTAAAAGCCCCTATACAAACAAACAAAAATTGGTATAATGGGTGGAGTGGGGGAAAAGAAACTGAGCAAAACGTTCAGTACTACCACCCCTTGGGATTTGATGGAGTATTCCTTTTGTTTCCCAAGTCTTTTAGTTAGGTCTCAGACTTGTTGTTTAAAAGCAACAACCCACAGAAATTTTTGAGAGAAAATAGACTGGCTTTCTTCAGACTTTAAACATTTTACAAGAAAGAGCAACACACCGCCCACCTTTTTAAGCAGTGTGAAGGTTCCTGCCAATATATGTCACAGCCAGAAGCTGTTCAGCTATCCAGAAATCAATCAGGTCATTCTCAAACTGATGCCTTTGGCATCCACACTGGTGGATATTCCACAAACCAATCAGCATCGTATCACAGGCTGAATCTCATTTGGCATGCACCCTCATGGGTTGGCCCATCTACTGAAAGATTCCCCTACTACTTTACAAATCAACAATGTAACATTCCCTCCCCCATTTATGAAGAACAGTCTAGACCCAAAACGTCAGCTTTCCTGCTCCTCTGATGCTGCTTGGACTGCTGTGTTCATCCAGCTCTACACCTTGTTATCTCAGACTTTCTAGCATCGGCAGTTCCTACTATCAATGTAAAACAGTATTTTTTTTTCAGAAAGTGCAGCAATTTCTTCCACAATCCTTGACTTTAAAACATCTTTTTCCATTTTAGTCCATAATCAATATACACAGAAAAATCCTAATGTTTACCTAGGCAAAGTTAGGGGAATTAAAACCCATTAACTCTTGGGTAATTGAGTAATGCTGAAAAAGCTATTTTAAGTTGTTGATTCCATTCTCCCATTGTCTATTGATCTGTCCAAAAAGTACATTTAAATAGCTTCATGAGTAGGAAAGGTTTGGATAAATATGGGCCAAGCGCAGGCAGGTGGGACTAGTTCTCTATGATATCACCCTCCACATGTACTCTCAGACATATCCTTCATCCTCAACCAAGGACAATACACTGCCATGATTGTCAGGGCCTTCAACCATATCTGGCCCATTCCTTATATCTGCTCCATCTCTTCTTTCATCTATTACAACACCAATAGGGACCCCTTGTACTCACTTTCGATCTAACAGTCTTTGTATCTGAAGGATCATAAGCTGCTATTTCCGTTACTTCCAGCAGGACATCACCACCACACACGTTTTCCCTTCCCTTCGCTTGGCAGTCTACACAGAGATCATTCCATGTGAGAAATCCTAATCCAGTCCTCCTTCACTGTCAAGATCTCCCCTTTACACTGGCCTTCTTGTGAACTGTCCTGATAAGTTCAAGACAAAAAGTTTGAAAACCATGTATTTGTCAGCAATATTCAAGTTTAATACCACCAAACAACAGACAACTGAACTCCCAATCCACCAGTGAATCCACTGACTCCAAATGCCCTGCACTTGACATAGCCCTTCCAGGCACAATAACACCTAACCTAGAGACAAATAAACGATAACAGAATGTGAAGCTGAATGAACACAGCACGCCAAGCAGCATCTTAGGAGCACAAAAGCTGATGTTTCGGGCCTAGACCTTTCATCAGAGAGGTGCGTGGAGAGAGGGTTCTGAAATAAATAGGGAGAGAGGGGGAAGCAGCCGCTACACATCCCTCACACCCCACCCCCATAATAACCGCCCAAAGAGAATCCCCCTAGTCCTCACATGCCACCCCACCAACTCCAGATACAACACATCATCCTCCGACATCCATCCGCCATCTACAATCTGACCCCACCACCCAAGACATTTTTCCATCCCCACCCTTGTCTGCCTTCCGGAGAGACCACTCTCTCCATGACTCCCTTGTTCGCTCCACACTCCCCTCCAACCCCACCACACACGGCACCTTCCCATGCAACCGCAGGAAGTGCTACACTTGCCCCCACACCTCCTCCCTCATCCCCATCCCAGGCCCCAAGATGACTTTCCATATCAAGCAGATGTTCACCTGCACATCTGCCAATGTGGTATATTGTATCCACTGTACCCATTGTGTCTTCCTCTATATTGGGGAAACCAAGCGGAGGCTTGGAAACTGCTTTGCAGAACACCTCCACTCGGTTCACAGTAAACAACTGCATCTCCCAGTCTCGAACCATTTTAACTTCCCCTCCTATTCCTTAGACGAGATGTCCATCCTGGGCCTCCTGCATTGCCTCAATGATGACACCAAAAGGTTGGAGGAACAGCAGCTCATATTCCGCTTGGGAACCCTGCAGCCCAATGGTATCAATGTTGACTTCACAAGCTTCAAAATCTCCCCTTCCCAAACTGCATTCCAAAACCAAGATAATAAAATGTGAGGCTGGATGAACACAGCAGACCCAGCAGCATCCCAGGAGCACAAAAGCTGACGTTTTGGGCCTAGACCCTTCATCAGAGAGGGGGATGGGGAGAGGGTTCTCGAATAAATAGGGAGGGGGGGGGGGTGCAGACCGAAGATGGAGAGAAAAGAAGATAGGTGGAGAGGAGAGTATAGGTGGGGAGGTAGGGAGGGGATAGGTCAGTCCAGGGAAGACGGACAGGTCAAGGAGGTGGGATGAGGTCAGTAGTTAGGAGATGGAGGTGCGGCTTGGCGGGGGAGGAAGGGATGGGTGAGAGGAAGAACAGGTTAGGAAGGCAGAGACAGTCCGGACTGGTTTTGGGATGCAGTGGGTGGAGGGGAAGAGCTGGGCTGGTTGTGTGGTACAGTGGGGGGAGGGGATGAACTGGGCTGGTTTTGGGATGCGGTGGGGGAAGGGGAGATTTTGAAGCTGGTGAAGTCCACATGGGAACCCTGCAGCCCAACGGTATCAAAGCGGAATATGAGTTGCTGTTCCTGCAACCTTCGGGTGGCATCATTGTGGCACTGCAGGAGGCCCATGATGGACATGTCATCTAAAGAATGGGAGGGGGAGTGGAAATGGTTTGCGACTGGGAAGTGCAGTTGTTTATTGCGAACCGAGCGGAGGTGTTCTGCAAAGCGGTCCCCAAGCCTCCGCTTGGTTTCCCCAATGTAGAGGATGCCACAACGGGTACAGTAAATGCAGTATACCACATTGGCAGATGTAGAGGTGAACCTCTGCTTAATATGCAAAGTCATCTTGGGGCCTGGGATAGGGGTGAGGGAGGAGGTGTGGGGGCAAGTGTAGCATTTCCTGCGGTTGCAGGGGAAGGTGCCGGGTGTGGTGGGGTTGGAGGGCAGTGTGGAGCGAACAAGGGAGTCACGGAGAGTGTGGTCTCTCCGGAAAGCAGACAGGGGTGGGGATGGAAAAATGTCTTGGGTGGTGGGGTCGGATTGTAGATGGCGGAAGTGTCGGAGGATGACGCGTTGTATCCGGAGGTTGGTGGGGTGGTGTGTGAGAACGAGGGGGATCCTCTTTTGGCGGTTGTGTCGGGGGCGGGGTGTGAGGGATGTGTTGCGGGAAATACGGGAGACGCGGTCAAGGGCGTTCTTGATCACTGTGGGGGGAAGGTTGCGGTCCTTGAAGAACTTGGACATCTGGGATGTGCGGGAGTGGAATGTCTTGTCGTGGGAGCAGATGCGGCGGAGGCGGAGGAATTGGGAATAGGGATGGAATTTTTGCAGGAGGTGTATGCTCGCAACCATACAAGGAATCTGTTTGTTACCATTCTTCATTTCGCAGCTGCTTCACTTGAATAGGTTAGCCCCATTTGTAAATATGTCATATTTCAAGAACTTACGACTATCTGCTCCTTGAAAACAATTTGTAAAAATAAAGATAGTGTTTTAAAGTATAGTGCCTTCACAAAGTTAAAAACTGCTTACAGATAATGAATGGTTAAGATGCTAAAGATCTAGGTTTAATATTGTTTTCCCACAAACTGTAAATAGTAATTATGAGCGTCTCAATTGGAAAACACTTTACATCCATTGTGTTGGGTTCTTTGGTCTATTTCTGAGTGTGAATAGAGGGTGATAGAAATAACAGACATTGGCATTAAGGCTCGGCAAAGGCTACTAGGAAATCGGGTGTTTGTAACGGAAAGTAACAAGGCAAGCATTAGTAAAGCGTGCAAGGTGAAAACACAAGGGATACTGAAAAATTTGCATTTTAAATCAAGAAATACAAGTTCATATTTTGTATTAATTCGCAAATACACTACAGTTTTTTTTATTGAAAGAACAAAATATTAACCTTGTTATTTCTCAGCACAGGTTACACAATAACATTCCAGGAGCAAGGTACCCCCTCAAAAATTAATATATTCAAATCACTTAGGAGGTGACCAGCACTGCTGCACCAGAAATAATACAAGATCCTGTGAATCTTTAACAGTGTTTTCCAGCTCAGTACTTTCAGGTTTAAAAAACATAACGCTGATAATCCTCATGTCAGTTATCTTACCTTGGAACACAACACTCTCCCTACTAATGTTAGTAAATGCTTTGGAAGTCCATGCGTACTTACCATTGGTATATCCAGGAAAGTTGCCCCATTCTTACTGGTAACAACATTTCAGGTTTCTCTTCTACCTCATGGTAGAAAGCATCTTGATTGTTGGTACTTTACTCAGCAGCTTTCCTGACAGCTTTCTTGGAATTCTTGACCCTGTACTTTAAGGCATATCAAACCACAACACTTGACAAGCACATTACTACCTGTTCTGTTCAAATCTGTTCTGATGATACCACCTTCTGCGGTGGGTTAGGTCTCAAATATTCATTTTCCTCAACCACTGTGGCTGACAGGGCCCTTAGCTGTGCCTGACCCATTTCCTGCACTTCTGCCGTCACCCCTCAACACAACACTTATAGGGCGCTCTTTGTCCTCACTCCCCACCTCACCAGCATCTGCAGGATCATAAGCCGCCCAACACCAGCACCTCCAGCAGGATGCCACCACCAGAAACATACGCCCCTCCCTTGTCAGCAGCTCACAGGACATAATTCTCTCCAGGACACCATGGTCTACTCCTCCTCCAATCCTAACACTACCCCACTCCTCAAGGCACCTTCCCATGCAACCACAAATGTGCAATACCTACAGAGACATGAGGAACTGCTGATGCTGGAGAATCTCATATAACAAGGTGTGTAGGAGACAGACAGGTCAAAGAGTCGGGATTGGAGCCAGTAAAGGTGAGTTTAGGTGGGGAATTAGGGAGGGGATAGGTCAGTCCAGGGAGGACAGACAGGTCGAGTAGACTGGATGAGGTTGGTACGTAGGAGATGGGGGTGGGGCTTGAGGTGGGAAGAGTCTCTTGCATTTCCCACAACTCATCCCTCACACCCCCTCCCCGCAATAACAAACAAAACAGATTCCCCCTCATCCTCAAGTACCACCCCACCAACCTCCAGATCCAACATCATCCTCCAACATTTCCGTCATCTGCAATCTGACTCCACTACCAACGATGTTTTTCCCTCCCCGCCATTATCTGCTTTCCAGAGGGACCACTCTCTCAGTGACTCCCTTGTCCGCTCCACACTCCCCACCAGTCCCACCACTGCCAGCACTTTTTCCTGCAACCGCAGGAAGTGCTAAACCTGCTCCTACAATTCCACCCTCACCCCCATCCCAGGCCCCAAGAAGACCTTTTACATCAAGCAGATGTACACCTGCACATCTGCCAATGTGGTATACTGTATCCTCCCAATGGGGCCTCCTCTAAGTCAGGGAAACAAAGCAGAGGCTTGGGGACCGCTTTGTGGAACACCCACGCTCGGTTACCTCCCAGTTGCGAACCACTTCAACTCGCCCTCCCACTCGCACTCCTTGGACGACACGTACATCCTGGGCCTCCTGCAGTGCCATAATGATGCCACCCGAAGGTTGCAGGAACAGCATCTCAAATTTCGGTTGGGAACCCTGCAGCTCAATGGTATCAATGTGGGCTTCACAAGCTTCAAAATCTCCCCCCCCCCCCGACCACAACACAAAACTAGCCCAGCTCGTCCCTACCTCACTAACCTGTCCTTCCTCCCACCTCAAGCCCTACCCCCATCTCCTACCTACCAACCTCATTCCGCCTCCTTGACCTGCCCGTCCTCCCCGGACTGACCTATCTCCTCCCTAACTCCCCACCTATACTCTCCTTTACTGGCTCCAACCCCGCCTCTTGGACCTGTCTGTTTCCTCTCCACCTATCTTCTCCTTTATCCATCTTCTATCTGCCTCCTTCTCTCTCGCTATTTATTTCAAAAACCCCTTCCCCTCCCCGATTTCTGAAGAGTCCAGACCCAAAACGTCAGCTTTCCTGCTCCTCTGATGCTGCTTGGCCTGTGTTCATCCAGCTGTACACCTTGTTATCTCAGGGCAAATATTGCACCTTTCACCTGTTCCGTCCTCACCATCCAAGGTTCCATAGACACTTTCCTCTATATTGAAGAGGTGGAACATAATCAGGGTGAGCAATTTGCAAAGAAAATACTATGAAGCCATTTTAAAGATCCCCATGAAGTGCATCAACATTGACATTAATGATTGAGAGGACCTGGTTATCAATCCTTCAAAATGGCGACAACTTATCTATCAAGCCGCAACATGTTTTGCGACCAAACACCTGAACGATCATGCGTAGAGATGGCACAGGAAAGAAGATGATGAAAATCCCACATGCAGGATTCCCCACTTTGGAGCACATCCTGCCCCTTATATCCAAAAAAATCATGAATCCGCCTGTTCAGTCATATTAATGCCTACGGCAGAAACCCATGGGCCTGGGTAGACATTGTCCTCCAATCAAGGGGCAGCTGACAATAAGCTATTTATCAACCTTAGTTGTATTTTCAGATATGTTTTTAAATATATTGAAAAATTGAATAGATCAGCTATCAAATGTAATATAATTTTTAACATAAGCTAAATTTGTCGCAACATTTTGCCACGTCCTGTCCCAGCTATGGCGTACCTGTATACTTCAATGTACATTCTCCATTTTTGACTGTCTTATAGAAACACCCAACTCATGACATAAGTATTAACTGGAATGCATGTAACCTTCAAACATGTATCATTCATTTCAAGTTTCCCTCCTCTATCATTTCCAGTTGGTTCTTCAATTTTAGGAATATTTATATATCAGGAACATAGGAATAATGACTGTTCAGCCCATTGAGCCTGTCCCACCATTCAATATAATCATAACTGATTGAACATTTCAATGTTTTTTACTCAATATCCCAACAACCCTGGATATCACTGGTCATCAGAAATCTATCCACCCCTACCTTATAAATGTAAAAACTGAGCTCCCATTGCCTTCAGGGGTAGATAATTCCAAAGGTTCGCAAGCCTCTCAGTAGCAGGATTTCTCCATATCTCAGACCTAAGTGGCACTCCCCCCTTTACTCTTAAATTGTGCCCCTTGCTGAAAGGTTACCCAAACAGGGGGAGCATCTTAACTACTTGCATTTACTGCTTACTGTTTACCCTTTAAGGGTTCTGTAAGTTTCAAAGAGATCACCTCTCATCCTTTGAAACTCTATAGAGAATACAGGCCCAATGTAACCCATCACTTTTTAAAGGGCAGTCCACCAATCCCAGTAATAAATCTGGTGAACCATCACTGCACTTCTAAGGCAATAAAATCTTTCCTGAGCTAAGAAGGCAAAACTGCACAGTACTCCAGATGCAATCTAAACAAATTTCTGTACAAATAAAGTGAGACTTCACTACTCCTGTATTTAAATCCTCCTGCAATTAAGGTGAACTCTACCAGCTTTCCTCATTGACTGCTGCTCCTATAAGATAGCCTTCAGAAACTTAGCTAGGACCACCCAAGTCCTTTTGTACAACTATACTTACAATCTCTTATCATTTAAGAAATACACTGCACATCTACTCCTCCTAAAAAGTGAATAACTTCACATTTTTCCACATTATGTCCCATCTGCCATGTTCTTATCTATTCACTAAGCCTGTCCAAATCTTCCTCAAACCACTTTACCTTTTCCATTTTTAAAATTCATTCACAGAATGAGGGCATTACTGGTAGACCAGCATTTATTGCCCATTCTTAATTGCCCTGAGGGTAGCTAAGAGTCAGCCACATTGCTGCGGATCTGGTATCACATAGTTCAGACTAGGCAAGGATGGCATTAGTAACCTAAACCAGTTTTTCCTGACAGTTAACAAATGAATTCAGGCATCATTAGACTCTTAATACAGATTTTAATTAGATTCAAATTCCACCATCTACCATGGCAGAATTCAAACCAGGGTCTCTGGATTAACACTCCAGTGATAATACCACTAGGCCATCACTGCCCCATAATACATTTCCTCACAATTCATTTTCCCACTTAGGTTTATATCATCTGCAAATTTGGAAATATTGCATTTAGCCCCCATCTCCAAATCACTGATATATACTGTGAACAGCTGGGACCCAAGCACCAATCCAAACTGTCACAGCCTGCCACTGCAAGAATGATCCACTTATTCTTACTCTGTTTTCCAATCATCGATCCATGCCTGTACATTATCTCCATTTCCATTTTAATTTTTCTAACCAGCATCCTGTAGGGAACTTCATCAAAGGCCCTCTGAAAATCTAAGTATTCTTCAAACATCAGGTCTCCTTTAATCAATCTGTTGGTAACATATTCCTGAAACTTTAACAAGTTCATCACACCATAAAATGGTCCATGCAGTGAAAAAAACTATTACAGGGAATAGTGGTTTGCAGCCTGCTACTTCAAAACGCAACAGTGCACACTGCTGGGTTGAGCTAACCTCTTGTGATTATTGCTAACAAACAGAATTCCATAATATTAAAACATAACTTGGCTGTGTTGCATAGAATATTTCCACAATTTACTTCAATTCAATTAAATTGTGCCCCTTGCTGAAAGGTTACCCAAACAGGGGGAGCATCTTAACTACTTGCATCCTGTTTACCCTTTAAGGTATGCAAACAATAAATGCCATCCCATACTTGCACAAACTTGCACAGATGGTAACTCTCCACTTATCAATTGTAAACCAACTTGGTTGAAAATGTAAAGAATTTCGACTCCTGGTTTTTGCTTTTTAGAAAGATTCACATTCTTTGAAGGCTTTGGATAGTTGCAAAATACTTCCAGCCCCATTACCAGCAATCAATAAGCATGGGTGATCATACCAAGAATATGCCAACAGTGACAAAATGACCAGTTTTGATTTTTAAAAGCACCACCTCATTATGTTCTACATAACTACAAGTGTATAAATAAAGTCTTCCACAATCATGCCACAGTTCTTCTGGCATGGGGGATACCCATCAACTAAAGACCGCCAAATACCAACAACACATTCCACCAGGACCACTTAGCATTCAACCTTATTACAGCCTTCAAGGAAACTTGGACAAACTGGGCTTAATTGAGGAGCTGAATTAAATGAGATAACAAGGTGTAGAGCTGAATGAAGAAGGGTCTAGGCCCAAAACATCAGCCTTCCTGCTTGTCTGATGCTGCTTGGCCTGCTGCGTTCATCCAACTCTACACCTTGTTATCTTAGATTCTCCAGCATCTACAGTTCCTACTATCACTGAATTAAATGACTGCTTTAGACATCAAGGAATTGTGGGAAAACAGGAGTCAATGGGAATCAACTGGAAAACTCCCCAGTGGTGGGATTCACACCTGGCACAAAAGAAGATGGCTGTTGGTTGATGGAGGCCAAGCATTACAGCCACAGGGCATCTCTGCATGGGTTCTTCAGGATAGGTTATTTGCCAATCAACCAGTTCAGAGGTGGGTATTACAAACATTTGGAGCACCCAGGTCTCCTTGCTCAGAGGTAGGTACACTATCACTGCACCACAAGAGCCTTAGTTTCTCAGGATAGTGTCATAGACCCAAACACCTTTAGTTCTTTCATAATGACACTGCCTCCATCTCAAAGTCAGAAGTGGAGATGCTTGCTACGATTGCGCAATGGTCAACACCATTCATGATTCTTCAAGCACAGAAGCAGCCCGAGCCCAAATGCGCTCAGACCTGCACAACATCCTGCTTTGAGCTAATAACTGGCAAGTATCTTTCATCCCACACTAGGACCAGGCAATAATCATCTCAAAGATGAGTTCCTCAACATCAGCTTTTTTATATTCAATGACATTACCATCGCTGAATTTCCCACAAACATCTTAGAATTTACCGTTGACCAGAAACTAAACTAGACAAGCCACTTTATTACTATGGCTACAAGAACAAGTCACAGGCTCGGAATTCTGTGAGAATAACTCGCCTACTGACTGCCCAAAGCTATCCCTATCGTACATGGCACAGATCAAGAGTGTGATGGAATGCTCTCCAAATGCATGGGTGATTAGAGTTCCAAAAACATTCATGAAGCTTGACACTATCCAGGATAAACTTGCTCACAATTCACATACCATACCCAACTATGACACAATGCCAGCACTGTGCACCACCTACAAGATATTCTGCAGCAAGGCTCCTTCACGAGTACCTTCTAAATCCACCAACTCTATCAACTAGAGGGACTAAAGCAGCTGACACATGGGAACACCATTACCTGCAAGTTCTCCTTCAAGCCACTTACCATTCCGACTTGAAACTATTTTGTCATTTGTTTACGGGTGTTGGGCAAAATTTCTGGAACTCTCTTCTTACAGCATAGTGGGTACGTCCACAGCAAATGAACTGCAGCAGTCCAAGAAAGACTTTTCAACAGCAATTATGGGCAGGCAATAAATGCTTTCTCAGCCAGCAACACGCACATCCTACATCCCACAACAAAACAAAAATTGTTCAGTACAAATGAAATTTTAATTATTTTGTGTAGTACCATTTAAAAGGATCAAATGTTTGATAAATTTTACTGTAGTGTGGCAGAGGATAGGAGTCAGAACAGTTGGTCAGCACATGGTGTGATTAACTAGGTAGAGGTTACATCAAGTAAGTCTAATAGAAAGAATGGACACAGCAAGGCTGGCTTTCTGAAGTGTACGTATTTCAACGCATGGAGTATACCAGGTATGGCAGACAAGCTCAGAGCCCGGGTTTGTACATGAAAATACAATGTTGCAGTCTTTACACTAACTTAGTTGAGTGAAGGGCAGGGGGTAGTAACAACTGCAGATGCTGGAGTCAGAGTCGACACAATGTAGAGCTGGAGGAACGCAGCCGGTCAGGCAGCATCAGAGGAGGAGGAAAGCCGATTTTTCAGATCAGGACCCTTCCTCAGGGCAGAAAACAGGTCCCAACCCAAAACATCAACTTTCCTACTCCTCTGATGCTGCCTGACCTGCTGCGTTCTTCCAGCTCCACACTGTGTCAAAACTGAGAGACTGGTACCTCAACGATCCAGGGATTAGATGTTTTAGGCATGATAGAGTGATGTGAAAGGGGTGGGGGAGTTGCATTATTGATTCAGGAAAATGTCACAGCTTCTCCAAGAGAGGGCACCTTGCAGCACTTATCCAGCAAGGCCGTATGGGTAGAACTCAGGAATAAGAAAGGTGCAATCACTACAATGGAGTTATACTATAGGCCTTGCAATAGGAAATGGTGGAACAATGTTAGAACAACACGGGTGATTTTAACACTCCCAATATTGATCAGGATTCCCTTGGTACCAGGGAGATACAGCAGTATTTGTTAGGTGCACCCAGGACAGTACATAAATAGTCCAACTAGGGAAGGGGACGTACTTGACCTTGTACCGTGGAACGGCCCTGGCCAGGTAATCAAAGTTTCAGTGGGGGACCACTTTGGGAAAAGTGCATAAGTTTTGAGATAGTTATGGCTAAGGACAAGACTGGCTCTCAGGTGAAACAACTAAATCGGGGAAAGACTAATTACAACAGTATTAGGAAATCTGGGGAAATGAGATTGGTTGCAGCTATTTGAAGGTAAACCCACAATTGACAAGTGGGGGTCTTTTAAAGGCCAGTTGATCAGAGTTCAAAACCAGCATGTTGCTAGGAGAATGAAAGATAAGCATGGCAAGATTTAGGAACCCTGAATAACCAAGAACATTGAAAGCTTAGTCAAAAGTTTTGGTTCAGAAAGTAAGCATATGTAAGGTATAGGAAAACAAAATCAGACACGGTTCTTGAAGAATATACAGGAAGCAGGAAAGAAATTAAACAAGGAATTAGGAGGGCCAAAAAGGCTAATGAAGTGTCCTTGGCAAGTAAGCTGAAGGACAATCCTCAGGTATTTTGTACATATAGTAGCAGCATGAGGGTAGTTAGAGGAAGTGGGTGAGGTCCTTATTTCGTATCAATATTTACCAAAGAGAAAGGCAAGGATAACAGTAAGATTAGGGAGAGACTGTTGAAATACTAGGGAATGTCAATGTTAAGAATGAGGTGCTGGTGGGAGTCTTGAAAAACAAAGTTGGTACAGAAGACTGAACACATGCATCAGCAGGTTCATCACCGCTTCTTCCCTGCCACTATTTGACTGGTAAATGGGCTCTCTAACTTCAAATAATGCTAATCTTGTTAATGTTGATCTTGTCTTGTGCACGCCCTGTGCGGTGTAACCATTATGTCTGTCTGTCCAAGTTTTTCTCACCTTATGGTCTGTTATGTCCTTACTATGATCTGCCTGTACTGCTCACAAACAAAGCTTTTCAGTGTACTTAGGTACACATGTTAACAAATCAAATCAAACAATCAAGTCCCGTGGCATGAGGGGATCTATCTCAGGATACAAAGGGAAGCAAAGGAGGGCACTGTTAGGGCCTCTACAAAGACCTTTGCATCCTCTTTAGCCATAGATGAATGTAAGAAGTGCAACAGGGATAAGACCATAAGACAAAGGAGTGGAAGTAAGGCCATTCAGCCCATCAAGTCAACTCCGCCATTTAAATGTTGGCTGATGGGCATTTCAAATCCAGTTCCCTGCATTCTCCCCTTAGCCCTCGATTCCTTCTGAGATCAAGAATTTATCAATCTCTGCCTTGAAGGCATCCAACGTCCCGGCCTCCACTGTACTCCATGGCAATGAATTCCACAAGCCCACCACTCTCTGGCTGAAGAAATGTCGTCTCATTACAGTTTTAAATTTACCTCCTCGAATTTTAAGGCTGTGCCCACAGTCCTAGTCTCCCCACCTAGCGGAAACAACTTCCAGCGTCCACACCTTCTAAGCCATACATTATCTTGTAAGTTTCTATTAGATCTCCCCTCAACCTTCTAAACTCTAATGAGTACAATCCCAGGATCCTTAGCTGTTCATCATACGTTAATCCTACCATTCCAGGGATCATCCGTGTGAATCTCCGCTGGACACGCTCCAGGGCTAGTATGTCCTCCCTGAGGTGTGGGGCCCAAAATTGGACACAATATTCTAAATGGGGCCTAACTAGAGCTTCATAAAGTCTCAGAAGCACATCGCTGCTTTTATATTCCAACCCTCTTGAGATAAACAACAACATTACATTCGCTTTCTTAATCACAGACTCTACATGCAGTTACCTTTTAGAGAATTCTGGACCAACACTCCCAGATCCCTTTGTACTTCTGCTTTACGAATTTTCTCACCATTTAGAAAATAGTCCATACCTGTATTCTTTTTACCAAAGTGCAAAACCTCACTTTACTCAGATTGAATTTCATCAGCCATTTCCTGGACCACTCTCCTAAACTGTCTAAATCTTTCTGCAGCTTCCCCACCTCCTCAGTACTACCTACCTGTCCACCTATCTTCGTATCATCGGCAAACTTCACCCGAATGCCCCTAGTCCCTTCATCCAGATCATTAATACATAAGGTGAACAGCTGTGGCCCCAACACTGAACCCTGTGGGACACCACTCGTCACCTGTTGCCATTCCGAAAAAGAGCCTTTTATCCCAACTCTCTGCCTTCTGTCAGACAGCCAATTCTCAATCCAAGCCAGTAGCTCACCTCAAACACCATGGGCCCTTACCTTGCTCAGCAGCCTCCCGTGAGGCATTGTATCAAAGGCCTTTTGGGAATCTAGATAGATAACATTTACTGGGTTTCCCTGGTCTAACATACTTGTTACCTCTTCAAAGAATTCTAACAGGTTTGTCAGGCATGACCTCCCCTTACTAAATCCATGCTGACTTGTTCTAATCTGACCCTGCACTTCCAGGAATTTAGAAATCTCATCCATGACAATGGATTCTAGAATTTTACCAACTACCGAGGTTAGGCTAATCGGCCTATAATTTTCCATCTTTTGATCCTTTCTTAAACAAGGGGGTTATAACTGCAATTTTCCAATCATCTGGGACTTTCCCTGACTCCAGTGACTTTTGAAAGATCACAAACAAAACCTCCGCTATTTCCTCAGCCACCTCCCTCAGAACTCTAGGATGTAGCCCATCGGGACCAGGAGATTTATCAATTTTTAGACCTTTCAGCTTTTCTAGCACTTTCTCTTTTGTAACGCCTACCATACTCAACTCTGCCCCCTGACTCTCCCTAATTGTTGGCATACTACTCATGTCTTCCACTGTGAAGACTGATGCAAAGTACTTATTAAGTTCTTCAGCTTTTTCCTTATCTCCCATCACTAGCCTTCCGCATCAGTTTGGAGCGGCCCAATGTGTACTTTTGTCTCTCGTTTGTTTTTTATGTATTGGAAGAAGCTTTTACTATCATTTCTAATATGACTAGCTAGCCTACCTTCATATTTGATCTTCTCCTTCCTTATTGCTCTCTTTGTTATCCTCTGTTTGTTTTTGTAGCCTTCCCAATCTTCTGATTTCCCAGTGCTCTTGGCCACTTTATAGGCTGTCTCTTTTTCTTTGATATATTTCCTGACTTCCTTTGTCAGCCATGGCTGTCTAATCCCACCCCGGATAATCTTTCTTTTCTTTGGGATGAACCTCTGTACTGTGTCCTCAATTACACCCAGAAACTCCTGCCATTGTTGGTCTACTGTCGTCGCCACTAGGCTCTGCTTCCAGTCGAGGTGGGAAATTATAAGCCTGCAAGCCTTCTAACAGGAACTTACTGAAGAAAATTCTTAGGGACAGGATTTACTCACATTTGGTGAAGAATGGATTTATCTGGTTTACAGTGTGGCCCTATAAAGTGAAGGTGTGATATCTCAAATCAAATTCAGCTTTTGGAAGTGACATAGATGGTAGTCCAGTGGATGTTATCTACATGAGCTTTACTAAAGCATTTGACAATGTCCTTCATGGTAGACCGGCCCAGCAGCTTAAGCCACCTGGCATCCAAGATAAGTTGATAAATTGGATACAAAACTGGTCTCGTCAAATAAGGCATGTCTTGGATCACTGGGACCATTTCTGGAAAAGGTCGGAGCTGTACATGCAGGACATCTGAACCACAACAGGACCAACATTTTTGTGGAACAGTTTGGTGTGTGTGTGTGTGTGTGTGTGTGTGTGTGTGTGTGTGTGTGTGTGTGTGTGTGTGTGTGTGTGTGTGTGTGTGTTGTGGGGGGGGGTTGGGGTTGCTGCTGCAAAAGCTCCCCCACCCCAGACACCATCTCAACCATACAGGAAAACATACAGGAAAATGATCAAGTCACAGGGAGCGCAGCTGTATTCATGTTCAAGGAAGCAAAGGTAACCTGATGGTCTTCAATGCCATGAGTATCACAGGTAAAACAGATTAGTTAAGGGTGGTGATTGACATATGGAAGTGTGATATGGATAGCCAGTTACTGCACTAAGAACAGGGGTCTAGGGAGACTAGGACCCATGGGCACAGCCTTAGAATTAGAGAGGGTAAATTTAAAATGGAAATGAGGAGACATTTCTTCAGCCAGAGAGTGGTGGGCTTGTGGAATTCAGTGCCACTGAGTGCAGTGGAGGCCAGGACGTTAAATGCCTTCAAGGCAGAGATCGATAAATTCTTGATCTCACAAGGAATTAAGGGCTACAGGGAGAGTGCATGGAAGTGGAGTTCAAATGCCCATCAGCCATGATTTAAATGGCGGAGTGAATTCGATGGGCCGAATGGCCTTACTTCCACTCCTATGTCTTACGGTCTTATGGATCAACTAATGCAGCTTTCTGGATACAGCTTAGGAATATAAAAAAAGGGCAGCCATATTGCTTTATTATAGACCCCCAGGAAAGTAAATGGGAAACTGAAGAGTAAATTTTTGCACAATACAGGAAGGTGTGTAAGAATTTTGGGGAGGCAATGGCCTAGTGCTATTATCACTAGACTGGTTAATCCAGTGACCCAGATGGTGTTCTGGAGACCTAAGTTCAAATCCTGCCACAGCAGATGGTGGAACTTGACTCCAATAAAAATATCTGGAATTAAGGATCTAATGATGACTATGAACCCACTGTCATACTTGGAAAATCCCATCTGGTTCACTAATGTCCATTTGAAAAGGAGGCTGCCATCCTTACCTGGTCCTGGCTACATGTGACTCCAGATCCACAGGAAAACAGCTAACTCTGAACTGCCCTCTTGGCAAATAGGGATGGGCAATAAATGCTGCCTAGCAGCAACGTCCTATTCCCACTAATGAAGTTAAAAAAAGCAAAAGGGTCATTATTGTAGGTGATTTCAACTTTCCCAACATTAACTGGGATAAACATGTATTAAGGGCTTGGATGGAGTGGATTTCTTAAAACGTGTACAGGAGAACATTTTAGGACAATATGTGGAGGGTCCAACAAGGGACAGAGCACTTCTGGATCTAATTCTAGGGGATGAACCAAGACAGGTGGTGCTGGGGGGGAGCTTTTAGCGACAGTGATCACGAAGAAATAGACGTTGCAAAGAAGCTATTTGGATCAAGGAGTGCAAATTTTAGTAAAATAAAGCAGGATAAAGGATGTTGCCAGGGTTTGAATAGGGACAGAAGTAGCAGGAACTGCAGATACAGATAACAAGGTGTAGAGCTGGATGAACACAGCAGGCCAAGCAGCATCAGAGGAGCAGGAAAGCTGACATTTCAGGCCTAGAAGGCTGCTTGGCCTGCTATGTTCATCCAGCTCTACAGTTTTTATCTTTGAATAGGGACAGGCTGAATATGCTGGGGCTATTTTCCCTGGTGCAACAGAAGTTGAAGGGTGACCAGACAGACAAATTTATAATATCATGTGGTGAATAGCCAAGGTCTTTTCCCTGGGCTGGGAGAGTCCAAAACTAGAGGGCATAGGTTTAAGGTGAGAGGGGAAAGACATAAAAGGAACCTAAGGGGCAACTTTTTCAAGTAGAGGGTAGTGGGCATATGGGATGAGCTTCCAGGGCAAGTGAAGGAGGCTAATACAATCACATTTAAAAGATAACTAGATGGGTATATGAATAGGAAGGGTTGGAGGGAAATGAGCTAAATGCTGGTAAATGGGACCAGATTCATTTAGGATATCTGGTTGACATGGATGAGTTGGACCAAGGGGTCTGTTTCCATGCTGTACAACTCTGTGACTTTGTGTCTCTATCAGTCCAAGTTCCACTGGGAACAGCGCCTAGTGGGGAAATCTGCAGTGAATGATGACAGAAGGTTGCTTTAGTGACTGGAAGCCTATGTCCTTGGTGTATCACAGGGCTCTACAGACCTAAAGGCAGAAATTAGGCCATTCAGCTCACCAAGTTTGCTCCGCCATTCAATCATGACTGGTAAGTCTTTCAACCCCATTCTCCCA
Source organism: Stegostoma tigrinum (assembly GCF_030684315.1). Taxonomy (NCBI): domain Eukaryota; kingdom Metazoa; phylum Chordata; class Chondrichthyes; order Orectolobiformes; family Stegostomatidae; genus Stegostoma; species Stegostoma tigrinum. Next base: position 544,690 of record NC_081362.1, read on the forward strand.
TTTTCTTCCCATAAGCTTTGACCCCCTTGACAATCAAGAACCTACCTACCTCCGTCTTAACTATACGCAATGACCTGGCCTCTACAGCCCTCTGTGTAATGAATTCTACAAATCGACCACACTCAGGCTGAAAAGGTTTCTCCATATCTCCGTTGTAAACAATCTCCCCTTTACTACAAGGCTGTGTCCTAGGGTCCTCGTCTCTCCTACCAATGGAAACATCTTCCAAATTTTCTCCCCATTTACATAATAGTCCATGCCTCTATTCTTCCTATCAAAGTGCATGACCTCACACTTTCCCATGTTGTATTCCATCTGCCACTTCTTTGCCCACTCTCCTACCTGTCTAAATCTTTCTAAGCCTCCCCACCCTCCTCAATACTACCTGTACCGCTACATTACTTTGTATCATCTGCAAACTTAGCCAGAATGACCTCAGTCCCTTCATCTTGATCATTACTAAATAAAGTGAAAAGTTACTGTCCCCACATGGGCCCTTGTGGAACAGCGCTAGTCACCAGCTGCCATCTTGAAAAAGACCCTTTTATCCCCACTCTCTGCTGTCTGCCAGACAGCCAGTCTTCTATCGATGCTAGTACCTTGCCTCAAACACCGTAATCCCTTAACAAAGGCCTTCTGAAAATCTAGACAGATAACATCCATTGGTTCTCCTTGGTCTAACCTACTTGTTATGTCCTCAAAGAATCCTAGCAGATTTGACAGGCATGACCTCCCTTGATGAAACCATGTTGACTTTGCTCTATTTTACCATACACTTCCAAGAATCTCATCCTTCTCAATGGACTTCAAAATCTTACCAACGACTGAGGTCAGGCTAATCAGCCTATAATTTCCCATCTTTTGCCTTACTCCCTTCTTAAACAGGGAGGGTTATATTAGTGATTTTCCAATCTCTGGGATCCAGGTTCCAGCGATTCCTGAAAGATCACCACAAACGCCTCCACTATCTCTTCAGCTATTTCCTGATGAACTCTGGGGCGTAAATCATCTGGTCAGGTAATTCACGCAGATCTTCCAGTTTTTCTAGCACCTTCTCCTTGGTGATGGCCACCATATTCATCTCTGCCCCCCCCCCCAACTCTCTTGAATTTTTGCGATAGTACTTGCGTCTTCCACTGTGATGAGTGACTCAAAGTACCTGTTCAGTTCTTCAGCCATTTCTTTGTTTCCCCGTTACTACTGCTCCAGCATTATTTTCCAGTGGCCCATTGACCACCTTTGCCTCTCTTTTTCCCTTCATATCAAAATAAACTCTTGCAATTTTTTTTAATCTTACTGGCTAGCTTACCCTCAGTTTTTAATCTTCTCCATCCTTACTTTTTTCATTGTAGGCTTTCCAATCCTCTGGCTTCCACTGCCCTTTGTCACATTACCTGCTTTTTATTTTGCTTTTATGCTGTCCCTGGCTTCCCTTGTCAGCCATGGTTGGCTCATCCTCCCTTTAATATGCTTCTTTTTCCTGGGGGTGAATTTTTGCTGCATCTCCCAAATTACTCGCAGAGACTCTTACCATTGCTGTTCCGCTGTCTTTCCTGCTTGGCTTCTCTCCCAGTCAATTCTGGTCAGCTCCTCCCTCATGCTTCTGTAATACCGTTAAATCCAATTCTAACTTCTCCTCAAATTGCAGAATAAATTCTATCATATTACGATCACTGCCTCCGAAGGGTTCCTTCACCTTAAGCGTCCTTATCAAGTCTGCCTCATTGCACACCAATGAATCGAGCATTGCCTGATCCCTAGTGGGCTCCAGAACAAGCTGTTCCGAAAAGACATCTATTTCACATTCCACAAATTCCTTTTCTTGATCGACTACCAGCCTGATTTTTCACAGTCTACCTGCATATTGAAATTTCCCCATGATCACTGTAACCCTGCCTCTTCTATATCTTGGTGTACCTTGTGCCCCAAATTCTGACGTACTAATTGGAGGACTGTACATAACTTCCATTATGGACTTATTTTTCATTCTTTGCAGGTCGTCAACTCTACCCACGTAGATTCTACATCCTCTGGCCCTACTTTGTTTCTTGCTATTGATTTAATTGCATTTCTTACCAATAAGGCCACCCCCACTCTCTCTGCCCATCTGCCTGTCTTTTCAATAGGATGTACATCCTTGGATATTTAACTCCCAGTCCTGATCGCCTTGCAGCTGCTTCTCTGTGTTGCCCACCACATCATACCTGCCCATTTCAATGTGCAACAGACGCTCATTTACCTTTTTCATACACTGCACGCATTCAGATACAACACCTTCGGTCCTGTATTAGAACAGGGAACAGGGAACACTGCCGTGCAGTACAGGCCCTTCGGCCCTCGATGTTGCACCGACCTGTGAAACCAATTTGAAGCCCATCAAGCCTACACTATTCCATTATCATCCATATATTTATCCAATGACCCATTTAAATGTCTTAAAGTTAGCGAGTCTACTACTGTGCAGGCAGGGCATTCCACACCCTTACTACTCTCGGAGTAAAGAACCTATATCCTGTCCTATATCTATCACCCCTCAATTTAAAGCGATGTTCCCTCGTGCTAGCTATCACCATCGGAGGAAAAAGGCTCGCACTGTCCACCCTATCTAAGCCTCTGATCATCTTGTATATCTCTATTAAGTTTTCTTCTTATCTAACAGCCCAGTGAATTAGACTCCTTAACCCTTCCATAGCTTTTCCCTATCTTCTCTCGCTTTTCCCCTTGATAACACAAAAACTTGATTCAATTACTCCTCGAACTTCACAAATCCAGGGAATACAACCTCAGACTGTAGAATCTCTCCCCACAATAACGGCTTACACCTTTCGCAGACACTGGACTTCACAAAATACTTTACAAGTCATAAGTATTGCTCTTGTAGTAATGTCAGAAATCCGCAACCAGTTTGATTGCAGTAAGAGTGGAAAAAAAAGGTAAGTTAATTGTAGGTAACACAGTGTGGAGCTGGAGGAACACAGCAGGCCAGGCAGCATCAGAATTGATCGTCCCTCTTCTCACTGTCATTCGTTTCGAAGGTCATAAGGCCATATGACATCGGAGCAGAAATTAGGCCATTCAGCCCATCAAGTCTGCTCCACCATTAAATCATGGCTGATAAGTTCCTCAACCTCATTATCCTGCTTTCTCCCTTAACCCTTGATCCCTTTAATAATCAAGAACCTATCTATCTCAGTCTTAAATGTACTCAATGACCTGGCCTCCACAGCTTTGTGGCAGTGAATTCCACAGATACACCACACTCTGGCTAAAGAAGTTCCTCCTTATCGCCGTTTTAAACTGTCTTCTATTTACTCTAAGGCTGTGCCCTCGGGTCCTAGGCTCTCCTCCCAATGGAGAGTCCCACTTCCTACAGACAAAGGGGGTGGCCACGGGTACCCGCATGGGCCCAAGCTATGCCTGCCTCTTCGTAGGTTACGTGGAACAGTCCCTCTTCCGCACCTACACAGGCCCCAAACCCCACCTCTTCCTCCATTACATTGATGACTGTATCGGCGCCGCCTCTTGCTCCCAAGAGGAGCTCGAACAGTTCATCCACTTCACCAACACCTTCAACCCCAACCTCAAGTTCACCTGGGCCATCTCCAACACATCCCTCACCTTCCTGGGCCTCTCAGTCTCCATCTCAGGCAACCAGCTAGAAGCTGATGTCCACTTCAAGCCCACCGACTCCCACAGCTACCTAGAATACACCTCCTCCCACCTACCCCCCACAAAAATTCCATCCCCTATTCCTAATTCCTTCGCCTCCGCCGCATCTGCTCCCAGGATGAGGCATTCCACTCCCACACATCCCAGATGTCCACATTCTTCAAGGACTGCAACATCCTCCCCCGCAGTGGTCGAGAACGCCCTTGACAATGTCTCCCACATTTCCCGCAACACATCCCACACACCCTGCCCCCGCAATAACCGCCCTAAGAGAATCCCCCTCATCCTCACATACCACCCCACCAACCTCCAGATACAACGCATCATCCTCCGACACTTCCGCCATCCACAATCCGACCCCACCACTCAAGACATTTTTCCATCCCCACCCTTGTCTGCCTTCCGGAGAGACTACTCTCTCCGTGACTCCCTTGTCCGCTCCACGCTCCCCTCCAACCCCACCACACCCAGCACCTTCCCGTGTAACCGCAGGAAGTGCTACACTTGCCCCCACACCTCCTCTCTCACCCCCATCCCAGGCCCCAAGATGACATTCCATATTAAGTAGATGTTCACCTGCACATCTGTCAATGTGGTATACTGTATCCATTGTACCCGGTGTGGCTTCCTCTACATTGGGGAAACCAAGCGGTGGCTTGGGGAATGCTTTGTAGAACACCTCAGCTCGGTTCGCAATAAACAACTGCACCTCCCAGTCGCGAACCATTTTAACTCCCCCTCCCATTCCTTAGACGACATGTCCATCTTGGGCCTCCTGCAGTGCCACAGTGATGCCACCTGAAAGTTGCAGGAACAGCAACTCATATTCCGCTTGGGAACCCTGCAGCCCAATAGTATCAATGTGGACTTCACAAGCTTCAAAATCTCCCCCTCCCCCACTGCATCACTAAACCAGCCCAGCTCGTCCCCTCCCCCCACTGCATCACTAAACCAGCCCAACTGGAGGGAAGTGTGGAGCAGACAAGGGAGAGAGTGGTCCCTCCAGAAAGCAGACAAGGGTGGGGACGGAAAAATGCTTTTAGTGGTGGGGTCAGAATGCAGATGGCTGAAGTGTTGGAGGATGATGCACTGGATCCGGAGGTTGGTAGGATGGTATGTGAGGACTAGGGGGATTCTCTTTTAGTTATTGTGGGGACGCGGTTTGAGGGATGAGTGGCAGGAAATGCGGGAGACACGATTGAGGGCCTTCGCGACCCGTGTGTGTGTTTGGCGAGGGGTGTCGCAGTCCTTGAAAAACAAGGATATCTGAGATATACAGGAGTGGAATGCCTCATCCTGGGAGCATATGTGGCAGTGACAAAGGAATTGGGAATAGGGGATGGAATTTAAGCAGAAGGGTGGGTAGGAGGAGGTGTATTCTAGGTAGCTGTGAGAGTCAATGGGCTTGAAATGGATATTGGTTTCCAGGTGGTTGCCTGAAATGGAGACAGAGACGTCCAGGAAGGTGAGGGATGTGTTGGAAATGGTACAGGTGAACTTGAGGTTGGGGTGGAAGATGTTGGTGAAGTGGATGAACTGTTTGAGCTCCCCGTGGGAGCATGAGGCGGTGCCAATACAGTCATCAATGTAACGGAGGAAGAAGTGGGGTTTAGGGCCAGTGTAGGTACGGAGGAGGGATTGTTCCACATAACCTACAAATGAGGCAGGTATAGCTTGGGCCCATGTGGGTACCCATGGCCACCCCCTTTGTCTGTAGGAAGTGGAAGGAATCAAAAGAGAAGTTGTTGAGGGCGAGGACGAGTTTGGCTAGGCAGATAAGGGTGGAGGTGGAGGGAGACTGGTCGGGCCTGCGGGACAGGAAGAAGCAGAGGGCCTTTAGGCCATCTGCATGGGGAATGCAGGTATATAGGGACTGGACGTCCATGATAAAAATGAGGTGCTGCAGACGGGGGAATTGGAAGTTCTGGAGGAGGTGGAGGACGTGGGTAGTGTAGGTAGGGAGTTCCCGGACGAACGGGAAGAAAATGGAGTCCAGATAGGTGGAGATGAGTTTGGTGGGGCAGGAGCAGGTGGAGACAATGGGTCGACCAGGGCAGGCGGGTTTGTGAACTTTGGGAAGGAGACAGAAGTGGGCAGTGCAGGGTCGGGGAACAAAGAGGTTGGAGGCTGTGGGTGGGAGGTCAGCTGAGGTGATGAGGTTGTGGATGGTTTGGGAGATGACTGTTTGGTGCTCGGGGTTGGGGTGATGATCCAGGGAGTGGTAGGAAGTCATGCTGGAGAGTTGGCGCCTGGCCTCAGCGACGTAAAGGTCAGTGCGCCATACTACAACTACACCTCCCTTGTGCGCGGGTTTTATGGTGAGGTTGAGATTGGAGCGAAGCGAGTGGAGGGTTGCACGTTCTGCGGGGGACTGGTTGGAGTGGGTGACAGGGGTGGAGAGGTTGAGGCGATTGATGTCTCGGCGACAGTTGGAGATGATGAGGTTGAGGGAGGATAGGAGGCCTTGGGGTGGTGTTCAGGAGGAGGGACTTGTGTTGGAGGCGGGTGAAGGGGTCAGTGGAGGGAGGGTTAGGCTCACGGCGTGCAGGTGAAGGCGGCGGAAAAAGTGCTCTATGTCTAAACGTGACCGGTATTCATTGATGTGAGGGTGGAGAGGGACAAAGGTTCGTCCTCAGTCAGGAGGAGGAGGTCTGTGGGGGTGGGGGGGGGATGGTGAAGATTCGGCAGGGCTCAGTGTAGCTGTCTCCTATGCAACTGCTGGTCATGAAGTTGTACAGAATTTTATTGAAGCCACAGCTACAGTAGTGTTTGCAGTTCTCGTAATCACATTACAGGAATTATTTTATTACACTAGATGGGGTGCAGAGGAGATTCATCAGGATGCTGCCTGGGATGGAAAATTCAAGTTGTGAAGAAAGGTAGGATAGCATGGGTTGTTTCTGTCGGGGCAGAGAAGATCAAGACGCTATTTGATTGAGGTATACAAAATTATGAGGGGCAAGAGCAGAGTGGATTAGGAACATCTGTTCCCCTTGTTTGAAGGGTCAATTACAAGGAAGCAGAGGTTCAAGATGGGGGAATGGTAAGCAACACTTTTTATAGTCAGAAAGTGGTTATGGTCTGGCATTCGCTGCCTGGGAGGGTGGTAGAGGTGAATTTCCTCATAGCCTTTAAAAGAAGTAGCTGGATGAGCTCTTGTCATGTTATAACATTCAAGGCAATGGCCCATGTGCTGATAAATGAGATCAGGTCACAGGTCAGGTGTTTCTCACTTGTCGTTGCAGAGTCAATGGGCTGAAGGATGTCTCCTGCGATTGTACGATTTAAAGGGTAGCTGCTGAGGGGTGCTTTTCTGGCTGGAAATCTGTGAGCAGTGATGTTCTGCAGGCATCAGTACTGGGACCCCTGTTGTGGTAATATATATAAATGATGTGGATGGAAATGTAGGTGGTCTGATTAGTAATTTTGCAGACGTCATGAAAATTGGCAGAGTTGTGGATAATGAGGAAGGTTGTCAAAGGATACAGCAGGATATAGATCAGTTAGAAAGTTGGGCAAAGAAATTGCAGTAGGCATTTATTTCAGAAAAATGTGAGGTGATGCATTTTGGTAGGTCAAATGCAAGTGAAAAGTATACAGTGAATGGCAAGACCCTTTTGTGCACTAATATACAGATGAACTTTGGAGTGCATGTTCACATCTCCTTGAAAGTGGCAATACAAGTGGATAAGGCAGTAAATAAGGCAATACGGCATGCTTGCCTTCATTAGTCAGGCAACTGAGTATAAAAGTTGGCAAGTCATTTGCAACTGTATAAAACTTTAATTGAGCTACACGTGGAGAACTGTGTGCAGATCTAGTCACTACACTACAGTAAAGGTTTGGAGGCTTTGGAGAGGATGCAGAAGACGTTTACCAGGATGTTGCCTGGATTGGAGTCTATTAGCTATAAGGAGATTTTGGACAAACTTGGATTGTTTTTGCTAGAGCATTCGTGCCTGAGGGGTGACTTGATAGAAGTGTGTAAATTATGAGAGGCATAGATAGTCAGAGTCTTTTACCCACAGTGGAAATGTCAAATACTAAGGGGCTTAGGTTTAAATGGAGGGTGGGTAGTTTAAAGAAGATGTGCAACAGAGTTAGCATTAAGGCTACTGTTAGATTTAGGGTTTTAATTTTTCTTTACACAGAGGGCGGTAGGTCCATAGAATCCACTGCCAAACAGGTGATAGAAGCAGATACAAAATCAATGTTTAACAGGCATATGGACCGACCAATGGACATGCAGGGAATAGAAGGATGTGGACCACGTGCACAAAGATGGGATTAGTTGAGAATGGCATTATGGTCAGTGCAGACATGGTGGGCGAAATGGCCTGTAACTGTGTTGTAGTATTTCATGTTTTTATAGTAAAGACATCAGACTTCTACACCCTCACCAACCTCTTCACAAAGGCACTGACTGAACATGCAAGTAATGGCCGGACTATGTGCCAATTTCATTTAAAACAAGCATAATTATGACTAGTGTGTTGGAACATGACAACAAAGAAAATAAGCTGCTAATAATTAACTTTACGAATTGCACAATGAGTACGATTGTGCTTTTTAATCTAAACAGCTGATCAAGTAGGCACAGAAGAATTTATTCCTAGTCGGAGTGCTTTCATAAATACATGAGCCGTTCCAAGCCTGCATAACAAGACAGAACCACCCTCCACAACAATACAATCCCAAAATTTGTCTCAAATATCCTCACTCAAAAGCAAACATAAAAGGGGTTCAGATATATTTCAACAAGTTAATACAATGGTCCATCAACATTTTGGGAAATTAGGCGCTACGCAAGCTGCCATATGCATGTAAGTTTTTTCCTCTCAGTTTGCTTTCACTGGCACACAAGCAAGATGGAGCAAATTCTGTGCTTTTTTATCAATCATGCATTCTAAAAATTGGAATCTCCTGGATTTCCATGGCTCCTTCACAACATAGAAGTTCTAAGATCCTGTAGCCAAATCAGCTTGCCTGCTCCAAGGTTATAAAATCAACCCAAAAGGCCACCAGCTATGTTGAGAATCATTTTGTGTGACTTTCAGCAACATTAAAAATCTCTTCACACAAAGCAATCACTGTACAGTGGCCCAGAAAGCTAGAGAATTTGTATATATTCATCAATAGGTGCCACAAACAGAAACAAAATTCACTGCATATTTCTCCCAGCACTTTTTTTGGTGTGGTTGGGGTGCATGTGGGTAGGGGTGGCATGGAACACATTGTCTTAATATTTTTTCCAGAAAAAAATGCTACTCATTAACTAATACAAAAGAGTGCTGGTGCTACTTTGAATGACACTACTTTCACTCAATATAGAACAAACACAATATGTAACATAAAATATAATTAAAAACCCACAACATAATAGCTGTATCAAACCCCACCTCTACAACAGACTTGTTGCGGAAAACACCAAGCCTTTTGCTGTAGCTAACTGGTCAATGACCTTGCAGTCTGCTCAAAGGAAGTGATCATATTTACAGCAAGATTTGAAAGCCTTCAGTCCTCCAACACTAGCCACTGAAAGCAACAACAATGTGTTAGAGACATCTTTAAGATTTCAGGCAGCCTCAGTTCAGATGCACACAGCAGTCAATTTGCAGTTAAATCAATGGATTCAAATCTCCCAACTTTACCTGAATGGGAGGCTGAGCTGAAACATCAAACCACATTCATAACTGCTTTCTAATGACTGCCCCAACCCCCACCAGGTACTGCACAAGTAGAACTCCAAAACACTCAGGCTAGACATCATTTAGGACAAAACATCTCACTTGATTGGCACCACATTCACCACTTTCAGCATTCACCCCCTTCATCACTGACATAATGCCAGCAGCACACACAATCTACAACATACAATGCAGTTGCTCACCAAGGCTCCTTCAACAGCATCCTCCAAACCCACAACCTCTACCGAAGGAACAGGGTAGCAGATGTGACATGACCTCCAGCAAGTTCCCCTCGAAGTCACTCACCATTCTGTCTTGGAAATATATCATCGTCCTTTCGCTGCTGCTGAGTCAAAATCCTGAAACTCCTTACTTAACAGTACTATGGACATGCCTACACTACATGAACAGCTGTGATCCAAGAAAGCAGCTCACCATCACTTCCTTCAGGGCAATTAAGATAAAACAAAATACCGACTCACCCAATGACACCCACATTCCATAAATTAATTTTAAAAAAAGTTTGTGCACGGCAGATGTTACAAATTGTTGTTAGGCTAGAAGAGATTGAACAGATAAGGAGGGAACATGGCCATGGCAGAACCTGCAAGACAAGGGTGACAATTTTAAAAATTGAGATAACAACCAGATGCCAATACAGGTTGAGGAGAAGAAAGGTGATCAAAGAACAGGACTAGAAGCAGAGTTCTGTACAAGCTTAACTTATGGAGGGTGCAAGACAGGCAAGAAATATTCAAGTCCAGGTGGAACAAGGGCACAGAGGCCGATCAGCTGAGGCAGGGGCAGAATCAGATGATGTCACATTGGTGGAAGTTAGCAGTCCTACTGCTTACAGGTATGTGGTTGGAAGCTCATTTCAGGTTCAAATGAAACAAATATATTTCTGTCACAGGTAGGTACTAATTTGAGGAACAAGAAAGCTACTTGGTTACAATGGAATGGACTTTGTGATAAAGATTTAAATGAAATGCTTGGGGTGGGACAAGGTGAAATACTCAAAAGAAGAGCAGGGTCCTAAGCAGTCAGGAAACAGGCAGGTGTAATTTGGTTTTAAGAGTCACACCTACCGTTTTTTGCAGCTATGTAGACAAAACACACAAGACAGCCTTCAAATAAAATGCAGAAAGATATCTAATGCTATAACTGCAGAGTCTAAAGTCCACACACACCCTAACAGCTTCATTGAACATTCCAGTTTTAGAAGTTCTGTATTAGATAGTTCAATCTCCTGAGTGCACGCTGCATGGGAGACAAGTCAGGTCTTACTTCCAGATTAACATTAATGAAGATAAGAACTGCTGTGAAACAAATCTCACTTCGCACCGATGCCAAAGGTGCACTGTAAATGCAGCTTGCCTGGAGCCTCAAACCTTTCAATCCTTAATATATTCCCCAAAATTTTTCAAGCAAGGTAGTCATAAATGAGTTTGGTTCTATATTTACAAGTGCTCAAACTTTGAATTTGGTCCCCAAAAACTGTGTTTCCACATTAGATTTCTTGAACTGAATTTGCCTCAAAGCCAACAAAGCACATTTCAAATTGTATTCGGTGTTGAAATATAGGAACTAGGCCTTTATAACGTTCTTTAAGCAAACAGATTACAATATACCACCTCATTCAAGAGAACGTCTATTAAAACTTGCATACTTACTACCTAATCCACTTGAAACATGTACATATTTGTTGCAAGAAAGAAGAAAAGGACAAATTGTCCATGATAAAGGCTTCACACTCCGCACACTCATCTCTTAAATTCTGCTCACAGAAAAAATGCAGAGGAAACGGATGTTTAACATCACTCAGTGCAAGCTGGGAGGTAAGGGATAAATACAAGCTTACACTGCATGTGTCACATTCAAAAGTAGACAGCCACAAACCAGAATCAGCACTTCACTCTCTCCACCACTTGGTGTTTCTGAGGTGCTACTGTATTGATCTGATATTACTAAACTTGCTGTTTAATCAGTTTACTCAGCCTAATCATGGGTTGCCTTGTCTTTATAACTTAATTCCCGTCTTTAATTGAGATTTCAATGGTGCAAAATGATTGATGCACAGAACAGCTTGCAAAAGAAAAGCACATACCAACATAAACAAGCTATTCCGAACTGGTGATTCCTTCCCAAATGTGAAAATTGCTCATTTCCATTGTGGTTCATCTAAAAATATTCAAATGTGTATTTGAAGGAGAAGATAGGTGGAGAGGAGACAGACAAGTTAAAGAGCCAGCAGAGGTGACATTGCCTGGGCAGCTGGATTAAACAGTTGAGCAAAAATACCACGAGACCATTGTCTCCCCTATTCCAATAACCTGCTTTGCAATAAGCATTATGGACTAAATCGATCTATTAGTCCAATCCTATTTTCTCCAGCTTAGTTATTAAATATCACCACAGCTTTCCCGATCCAAACACAAACTGGCTCACGAGGAACACAAAAACGAGGAACTAGCACTGAAATTGCACGGTTGACTGCATTCACCAGGTTCACAAAAAAGAAAAGCATTGTATTGCGGAAAACTCCATCCATTCGATTGGGACTGTGACAACTTACCGAAAGAGTCATCCAAGCAGCTCTGTTCCCCGATTTCTTCATAGAGTCAATTCATACAGCATAGAAAAAGACTTCAGGTCCAACTCATCCATGCTGACCAAGTTCTCAAAACCACACTAGTCCCATATGTCTGCATTTGGCCCATATCCCTCTAAATGTGCCTATCTATGTACCTATCCAAATATCTTTTAAATGTTGTAATTGTACCCACTTCTGCCACTTCTTCCAGCAGCACATTCCATATACGCACTACCCTCTGTGTGAAAACGTTACTGCTCAGGTTGCAATTAAATCTTTCTCCTCTTACATTGAACCAATACCCTCTAGTTTTGGACTCCCTACCCTAGGGAAAAAGACCTTGGCTATACACTTTATCCATGCCCCTCATGATTTTATAAACATCTGTAAAGATCCGCCCTTCAGCTCCCACACTACAGGGGAAAAATGTCTCGGCCTATCCAGCCTCTCGTTATAGCTCAACTTTCAAGTCTCATTAACATCCTTGTAAATCTTTTTTTCACCCTTTCCAGTTTACTGACATCCTTCCTAGAGCAGGGCGATCAGAACCATATGCAGTATTCCAACCGTGATTTTACTAATAAAGCAGAATTACTACAAATAGCAATCACCAGCTCCATCTACATCCAAATACTTTGAAAGGCAGTTAACACCATTTTTCAACTGTTAATATACTCCTTCTTGAGACTTCAAGTGATGTCCAGCTGTGAAGTCACAAGTAAGCTATTAATACGCATCATCTCAAATCAGGATATGTAAATATATTTAAATATAGCACGGAGGGTATCAGAAGAGAATAGGAAAGTGTGATTAGTTCAGTGAGGCGTCAATGGCAATGCTAATAAGCAACACATGTTTAGTGGTAACAAGGTGCGGAGCTGGATGAACACAGCAGGCCAAGCAGCATCTTAGGAGCACAAAAGCTTACGTGTCGGGCCTAGACCGTTCATCAGAAAAGGAGGAGGCGAGAGGGTTCTGAAATAAATAGGGAGAGGGGGGAGGCGAATAGAAGATGAATAAAGGAGAAGATAGGTGGAGAGGAGACAGACAAGTTAAAGAGGCAGGGATGGAGCCAGCAGAGGTGAGTGTAGGTGGGGAGGTAGCGGAGGGGATAGGTCAGTCCGGGCAGGACGGACAGTTCAAGGGGGTGGGATGAGGTTAGTAGGTAGGAAATGGGGGTGCGGCTTGAGGTGGGAGGAGGGGATAGGTTAGAGGAAGGACAGGTTGGGGAGGCTGGGACGATCTGGGTTTGTTTAGTGATGCAGTAGGGGGACAGGACATTTTGAAGCTTGTGAAATCCACATTGATACCATTGGGCTGCAGAGTTCCCAAGCGGAATATGAGATGCTGTTCCTGCAAACTTCGGGAGGCATCGTTGTGGCACTGCAGGAGGCCCAGGATGGACACGTTGTCTAAGGAATGGGAGGGGGAAATTGAAATGTTCGCAACCGGGAGGTGCAGTTGTTTGTTGCGAACCAAGCGTAGCTGTTCTGCAAGCCTCCGCTTGATGTCCCCAACGTACTGGAGGCCACAACGGCTACAGCGGATGCAGTATACCACATTGATAGATGTGCAGGTGAACATCTGCTTGATGTGCAAAGTCTTCTTGGGGCCTAGGGGTGAGGGAGGAGGTATGGGGGCAGGTGTAGCACTTCCTGCAGTTGCAGGGGCAAGTGATGGGTGAGGTGGGGTTGGAGGGGAGCGTGGAGCAGACAAGGGAGTCAAGGAGAAAGTGGTCCCTCCAGAAAGCAGATAAGGGTGGGGATGGAAAAATGTCTTTGGTGGTGGGGTCGGATCACAGATGGCCGAAGTGTCAGAGGATGAAGCATTGGATCCAGAGGTTGGCAGGGTGTTACGTGGGGATGAGGGGGATTGTCTTTTGGTGGTTATTGCAGGGACGGGGTGTGAGGGATGAGTTGCGGGACAGTCGTAGACAGGGAGTTCCTGGACCAACGAGGAGAACACGGAGTCCAGATAGGTGGACATGATTTCGGTGGGGCAGGAGCAGGCGGAGACAATGGGTCAACCAGGACAGGTAGGTATGTGGATTTTAGGTAGGAGACAGAAGCGGGCAGTGCGGGGTTGGGGAACAATGAGGTTGGAGGCTGTGGGTGGGAGGTCACCTGAGTTGATGAGGTTGTGGATGGTTTGGGGCTCGGGGTGGCGTCATGATCCAGGGGGCAGTAGGAGATGGTGTTGGAGAGTTGGCATCCGACTTCAACGATGTAAAGGTCAGTGTGCCATACCACAACTGCGCCTCCGACATCCGTGGGTTTTATGGTGAGGGTGGGATTGGAGTGGAGGGAGCAGACGGCTGCGCGTTCTGCGGGGGAGAGGAGAGAGTGGTGGAGAGGTTGAGGCGATTGCTGTCTCGACGGCAAGTGGAGGTAGGAGGCCTTGGGGTGGTGTCCAGGAGGACGGCTTGTGTTGGAGGTGGGAGAAGGGGTCAGTGGAGGGAGAGTTGGGCTCACGGTTAGAGAAGTAAGCATGGAGGCAAAGGCGGCGGAAAAGCTGCTCAATGTCCAAACGCGACTGGCATTCGTTGCTGTGTGGGTGGAGAGGGACAAAGGTGAGCCCCTTACTGAGGACTGACCATTCATCCAGAGTCAGGGGGAGGTCTGGGAGGATGGTGAAGATTCGGCAGGGCTCAGTGTGGCTGTGGCAAAATAGTTAAGCTTCTGGTCATTAGTAACCTCCAGGTGTCAATGATAGGAGATTCAGTGATGATAATTCTGTTGAATGTCAAGGAGAAATAGGTACATTCTCTTTTGGGCAGTGTCATTTCCTGACACTCATACAGCATGAATATTACTCACTACTTATGAACCCAAGTGGAGGGTGGTGCCGTTATGCAATGAGCTGCCAGGGCAAGTGGTGGAGTTGGTAAAGAAACATTTAAAAGGCAACTGAATGGTACAACAGTAGGAAGGGTTTAAGGAGGGATATGGCCCAAACGCCGGCAAATGGGACTAGATTAATTTAGGATATCTGGTCAGCATAGCAATTTGGACCGAAAGATCTATTTCCATGGTGTACATCTCAATGACCCTAACAGCAGGTGTTCAATGTATTGTCTGCTGTCATTAAAAAGTGGTTGTCATTGAAACAGTTATTTGGGCATCACGCATATTGTCCAAAATACAGGAAAGTATAAACAGTGCAAGATGTGTTTTGCCCCTCGCCTGTCCAACATTTGTGCACTGCGTTTATCAGTCACCTAGATTCAAACATTTTCTGCAGTACTTAGAGTAAATTTCATTTTTGTTAATTCATTGTATTTCAGTTTTTGAAAGAAGTCCTCAAAATCATTGAGGTTGTATCCAAAATCTGACAGGTTGAAGTTCACATTAGTTCATGTGCAAAATTATCTTGAACATATAAATGTGAGGTGATACATTTTTGTAGAAGACAAAGAGTGGTCACTATCATTTGCAATGTGAGAATCTAGGTGGAAGAACAAAAGCATTCAGGAGTACAAATACACGACCCACTCAGCAATTAGTGAAACGCTTTTGCAGACAGATGACATTGACAGGATGGGCCAAATAGCCGCCTTCAATGCTGTGAGCATTCTACCTTACCATAAACATCAGACTTCATTTCTACAGGGATACATTTGAATAGTAGGAGAGTTATGTAAACCCATCTTGAAGCTCAGTTAAAATACATTTTGTGTACTGCATGTCTGATTGTATGTTATTAAAAATGAATGGTGACATGGCGAGATAATGGGAACTGCAGATGCTGCAGAATTCAAGATAACAAAGTGTGGAGCTGGACGAACACAGCAGGCCAAGCAGCATCTCAGGAGCACAAAAGCTGACATTTCGGGCCTAGACCCTTCATCAGAGAGCCTCTCTGATGAAGGGTCTAGGCCCGAAACTTCAGCTTTTGTGCTCCTGAGATGCTGCTTGGCCTGCTGTGTTCGTCCAGCTCCACACTTTGTTATCTTGGTGACATGGCAGAGCAGGTTTACAAGGGTAAAATCAAAAATGCACTGAAGGATGAATGAACACGGACAGCCTGTAACGGCAAGCTAACGAGGCATTCGGTGTTCTTTACTGAAAGAAAGTGATCTGTGTAGTACCTCATATAATGTGGTCTTGAAAGCTTTATGAATACAGACAGACAGACTTTTGGAGAGAAAGAAATGAACAGACATCATTCCGCCTCAAAAAACGTTGATGGCTGACCACACACAGATGTTCAAAAGCGTAAAAGTTTCAAAAAGAAGATTCAGGGAAATTTTTTCCCCCACTTGTAAGAAGAACATAATTAGAGACCACCAATGCATTTTAAAAAATCAAACAGAGAATCTGGAGAAAATTAATTTGCCCACAGAGTGCTAAGAATGCAGAACTCATTGCTTAGGATATTGAAGCAGCCAAGATAGCATAGTTGCATCCTTTTCATTTCAAGAGACAACAAAATATCTGCTGCATGTGTGTACATTAGTGTTTGCATTTCAAAATAATTTTTATAGGAGGCAATATGGAACACTGTAAGAAACATGAGATTGTGAGATATAAATATAGAAATGTTAACAACTGTATAGCTAAATGCATGTTTGTAGTTTTTCAGTTTCTAATGTATATACATTTATGCACCTATTAGTGAGAGGTAGCGTGGCTATGTGGGGGCGAAGACTGTCTCTCAAATTTCATTGCATTTTTTGAAGATGTGACAAAGATGACTGATGAGGGCAGGGCGTTGTATAGACTTCTACGTAGACTTTAGCAAGGCCTTTGACAAGGTATTACACAGCAGTCTGTACCAAAGGTGAAGTCACATGGGATCCACAGTGAGCTGGTAAGATGGATACAAAAGTGGCTTGGTCATAGAAACCAGTAGCAGTGGAAGGATATTTTTCTGATTGAAGATTAGACTACTGGTGTTCCACAGGGATTAATGGTGGGACTCCCATCATTTGTTTTATATGTATAAAAATGATTTGGAGGAAAATGTTGGTGGTCTGATTAGTAAGTTTGCAGATAACACAAAGATTAGGGGAGCCGCGGATAGTCAGGGCAATTGCCAGAGGATACAACAAGATACAGATAGGCTGAAGACTTGAGCAGGGTAATGGCAGATGGAATTTAATTCAGACAAATGTGAGATGATGTATTTTGGAACGTTTAATGCAGGAGGGAAGCATACAGTAAACGGAAGAACCCTTAGAAGCATGAACACACAGAGGGATCTAAGCATACAGGTCCACTGTTCCCTGAATGGCATAGTGTATGACATGCTTGTCTTCATTGATTAGCATAAATTATGAAAATTGGCAAGTCATGTTGCAGCTGTATTGAACTTTGGCAAAACCACATTTTGAACACTGTAAAACAGTTCTGATTGCACCAGAACGATGTGGAGACTTTGGAGAGGGTACTGAAAAGGTTTATCAGGACGTTGCCTGGTTTGAGGGTATTAGCTATGAGCAGAGATTGGAAAAACATGGTTTGTTTTCATTTGAACATCAGAGGCGAAGGGATGACCTGATGGAAGTTTGCAAAATTATGACAGAAATGGATAGATGGAGTCTTTTTCCCAGGTTAGAAATATTAATTACTAGGGAACAAGGGTTTAAGGTAAAGGGGGAAAGTTTAAAGGAGATAATGACGGCTTTTTTTTAATGTACAGAAGTTGGCAAGTGCTTGGAATGTCCTGTCAGTGAAGATGGTAAAAGCAAATACAATAGCATTGTTTAAAAGGCATATTGATGTATATACGAATATGCAGGGACTACGGGCATACAGACCATGTAGAGCCAAAAGGTTTTTAGTTTAGAAAGGTATCCTGCGTCAGCACAAGCTTGGTAGGCCAAAGGGTCTGTTCCTGCGCAGTACTGTTCCTTGTACAAATGTAAATTATTTTAATAGCTTAGAATAATATTAAATTTTACATACTTTTACAATATTTTTAAGCTACATTTTATCATTATAATCACATCAAATTCCAAACATTGCCTACAACAAATAATAAAGTGCAATAATATGTTTAATCAACAGCCTTTCTCTCCGCAATACAACTAGAATTCCAGCAAGATTTCTGAAGGGATTAAAAATAGTTTTACGTGCAGATTTTCAAATTCTCTAGACAGGAAAAAATGAAAATATAAGAGGTGTTGCGTTATCAATGTAAGAAGGAGCACTAAGTTCGTGGTCCAACATTTTGTAGACTTGCCTGCACATGATACACACCACTGACAGCTCACTCGGATTCCTTCAATGTTAGATCTTGAAACATACACAGTTTAGTTTGTTTTACTGCTAAAGTCAATGTTCACTGGTCAACAGGAAACAGATAAAGACACTGGAATTTAAAGAATTTCTGCCGTTTTTAAATGGAACAGATGAATGGCAGTCGGGCACTGAAATCGCCACAAATGCTGTACAATCTACCCTAGTCAGCTATTTCTCAGAAAAATGAAATAATGGGGTACAAGTACTATGAACAACACTCTCCAACCTCGTTAAGTAGCAGTCCCTATCTCATTTTTCTTAATTTCTACAATGGCGCTTCCCAGGTCTCCATTTTATGGCCATAGGCTGAACTTAACTAAACTTAACTAACAGCAGCAAAAACAATGGGTCAATTGCCTGTTTTGTTCTATCAGAGAACTTGATATGCTATTCTAAGGCATATATAACAAGTGGTTAATCTTCTGAAGAAATTCACTGCTATGAAGCATACTGCCACATCTAAGCAACAAGATGTAATTCAAATTTAAATTATTTATCTGCTTCAGTACGATAAATCTGGAGAAGCACAGTGAGCCAAAACCCTGCCCAAACCAAACTATTTAAATTATATGTAGGTATGACAGAAATGATTCATCTAGTGAACTCAAACAGAATGAAGTCTGTGCCACCTTTCTCAGCTTGTATTTTTAGTGTGATGGAGCAAATGAAGAGTAAGACGTTAGGTGATTTGAGAATTAAGGGATCAGACAGATTTTTCTATGGCTATAGTTGTGAATCCAGGATGGAAAGTTGCCTCCCTGGTGCCAGGATCAAAGGTATCTGCAGAGCACCCTGAAGAAGAGTGAAGAGTGAGCAGTCATGGACCGCATTAGTACCTGCCGCATAAGCAAAAAGAGGGATATGGTTCAGCAGTCAGAATTCAGGGAATTATGTTGAAAATTACCAAGGAGGACCTCATGTATAAATCTCCAGATTCACCCCAGTATCACACAAGGGTATAAGAACACAGGACATAGGAAATGAACACATGGCTAGAAAGGCGGTAAAGGAAGAAAGGCATTAGGTTCTTGGAAAATTGGTGGAAATGGGACATGTAAAAAAAAGATATCCAGGCTGAATAGAAATGAGTCACAGAAAAACTGTAAACAGAGATAAAATGCAAACAAGAGAAACAAAAAGAGGGAACATGTTCCAAAATGGTATTAAATAGTGGTATGGGAGAGATTAGGGACCAGAATTTGAATTTAAGCGTAGAGAGAGGGAGCATAGCTTTATTTCCTTTTCAGTCACTGGATGTGGACACTGCTGTAGGTCAACATTTACACCCACCTCTAATTACCCTGAAAAGGTCAGTGGTGAGCTGATTTCTTGCCCTGGTCAAGTCCTTGGGGTTTGGGGATACCCACAGTTTTGTTACAGTGTTCTAGGATTTTGACCAACTACCAGTGAATCATGGTGATATAATCAGGATGGCGATGACTTCAAGGAGAATAAACCAGTGGCGTTCCCATGCATCTGCTGCCCCTGTCCTTCTCAGGCATAACAGTCTCAGGTTGAAAAGACATGGTCAAAGCAGCCTTGGTGCATTCATGCAGTGCATATTGTAAATGGTCAAATTGTTGCCAAATGCATTGGAGATAAAGAGATTGAATAATGAAGGTGTTGTATGTAGTGTCAGTCAGGCAGGCTGCTTTGCTCTGGATTGTATCAAGGTGGAAGACGCAGACACGTTAGCGTCTTTTCAGGTATATTTGGACAGGTACACGGATGGGCAGGGAGCAAATGGACACAGACCGTTAGAAAACAGATGACAGGTTAGACAGAGGATCTTGATCAGCGCAGGCTTGGAGGGCCGAAGGGCCTGTTCCTGTGCTGTAATTTTCTTTGTTCTTTCTGAATGTTGCTAGAGCAGCATGGAAATGAAGAGTTTAACATCAGATTTCTGAATAGTGCCTTGTAAATTGGAGAAAGATGATAGCGCTCAGTGCAAAAGACAAGCTGAAACATTTCTATCCATCTTCAAACAGAAGTATTGACTCAGTGATCTACTCTTTGAGGAATTCCTCGTCTCTTACATGCTCTTGTAGCCATTGTACATTTATAGCTTGTCCAATTCAGCTTTTGGTCAATAATAACGCCCAAGGTGTTGATAGCGAGAACTTCAACAATGGGGATGCCACAGCATTGACAGATGATAGTTAGATTCTCTCTTGTTGGAGAAGTCATTACTTGGCACTTATGCAGTGCAAATGTTACTTCCCACTTATCAGCCCAAGATTGGACATTGTCCAGGAGTTGCTGCACATGAATATGGACTACTTCAGTACCTGAGGAGTTGCGAATAGAGATGAATATTAGTGCATTCATCAGAAAACAATCCCACTGAGGGAAAGTCATTGATGAAGCAGCTGAAGAGCCTAGGGTTCCAACCTGAGAAACTCCTGCAGTGATGTCCTGGGGCGGAGATGATTGCCATCCAATAATCATCTTCCTTTATGTTCCTTCTTTCTTTTTGTTCAGCATGACTCCAACCAGCGGCAAGTTCCTACTTCCACCACTGATTTCTATTGATTTTAGTTCTGGATGGGAGTTTGCTCGCTGAGCTGGAAGGTTAGTTTTCAGACGTTTCGTCACCATTCTAGGTAACATCATGTGGGCCTCCGACAAAGCGCTGGTGTTATGTCCCGCTTTCTATTTATCTGTTTAGGTTTCCTTGGGTTGGTGATGTCATTTCCTGTTCTTTTTCCCAGAGGATGGTAGATTGATTTGGAGCCAGTGTGTTTGTTGATGGCGTTCCGGTTGGAATGCCATGCTTCTAGGAATTCTCGTGCGTGTCTCTGTTTGGCTTGTCCTAGGATGGATGTGTTGTCCCAATCAAAGTGGTGTCCTTCCTCATCTGTATGTAAGGATTCGAGTGATAGTGGATCATGTCGTTTTGTGGCTGTCAACTGAACATTAACTATTAAATATTATGAACATCAACTAGCCACAAAACGACATGACCCACTATCACTAGTATCCTTACAAACAGATGAGGAAGGACACCACTTTGATTGGGACAACACCTCCATCCTAGGACAAGCCAAACAGAGACACGCACGAGAATTCCTAGAAGCATGGCATTCCAACCGGAACGCCATCAACAAACACACTGGCTCCAAATCAATCTACCATCCTCTGGGAAAAAGAACAGGAAATGACATCACCAACCCAAGGAAACCTAAACAGATAAATAGAAAGCGGGACATAACACCAGCGCTTCGTCGGAGGCTCACTGATGATGCTATCTAGAATGGTGATGAAACGTCTGAAAACTAGCCTTCCAGCTCAGCGAGCAAACTCACATCCAGAATCTCAACCTGAGCTACAAATCTTCTCAAAACTCGCTACTGATTTTAGTTTTGCTCAGACTCCATGACACCACAGTAGGTGAAATGTTGCCTTGAAGTCGAAGGCAGTCACTCTCCCCACTCTCTGGAGCGGAGTTCTTTTATCTATCTTTAAACCAAGGCTAAAACCAATCAGGAGCTAAGTCACCCTGGTGGATCCCACGCTGAGCATTATCAAGCAGGTTATTTTTCTGCAAGAGCCGCTTGATACTCCTTCCTTCAGTTTATTGAGGAGTGTAGACAGATAGGATGGTTATTGTTCAGGGTGGATTTGTCTTCTGTTTATTGACAGGATATACCCGGGCAGTTTTCCACATTGTCAAGTACATCCCAAAATTATAGTTGTACTTGGGTGCAGCCAGTTCAAAAGCACAAGTTTTCAAACTATTGCCACACTGTTGTCAGAGCCCATAGTCTTTGCAATATCCAGTGCCCTCATAAGTCTCTAGGTATCACAGAGAAAGAATCAAATTAACTGATGCCTGCCATCTGTGATGCTGGGGACTTTGGAGGAGGCAGAATGGATCACTGAGTCAGGACCTCTGGTTGAAGATGGATAAAAATATTTCAGCTTGTATTTTGCACTGAGCACTATCAATCATTGAGGGTGGGGATATTTGTGCAGTCTCTTCTTGTTAATCCTTCAATTATGCAGTCATGAATGGTAGTGGATGTGGCATGACTGCAGAGCTTAGTTCTTATCCATTGGTTCTGAGATCACATAGCCCTGTGTTTTGGACATTGTTCATGCTGTCAGGCGTTCAAGTCGTCCTGTGTCATATATTTACCAGGTTGACATCTCATTTTCAGGTATGCCTAGTGATGCTCCAGGCATATCCTCCTTAACTCTATATTGAACCCAGGTTGAGATCCCCTAGATCAATCGTAACGATAGAGCCAGGGATATGCAAGTTGTGACCGAGTACAGTCTTGTTGCTGCTGATGGTACACAGCTTCATGGATGTTCTGTTTTCAGTTGGAGATCTATGCCGTTTAGGACAGTGAAGGTCCCACATAACACTGTTGAAGCTACCCTCAATTTGAAGCCAAGGTATGATCTCAACAGTGACGGCATAGTGAACACTCCTCGCTAAAGTCGTGGGCAGATGTATCCGTGACAGGTGAGGACAAAGTCAAATAAGTTTTCCCTCTTGCTGATTCCCACACAACCAGTCATAGGCCCAGTCTAACAACTGCCAGATCAATCAGTCGTGGTGTTACTCAGCCTTTTCTGGAAATGGTTATTGAAGTCACCTCTGGAGTACATTGAGCACCCATGCCATATTCAGTGTTTCCTCCAAGCGGTGCTCCTTCAATATGGAGTACTGAATAATGAACAAGGGTGGGGCTTGGTAGGTGGTAATCAGTAGGCGGTTTTGTTATACCTGTGCGAACTTCTGCAAGAGACATCACAGGGTCCAGAGTAAAGTATGATGAACTCCTCCCTGCCAGTATACCACTGTAAAATCACTTCTGGTGAATCAGTCATTTTGGTGAGGGAAGGCATACCCAGGATGGTGATGGTCGTGTCAGGGAGAGTGTCTTAATGTCTATGATTCCCTGAGTATATGGCAGGCTATAGCTAGTCTAGTCTAAACGACTGCTTTCCTAATTTTGACTATCCCCAATGTTGGTAAGGGGATCTTAGGATCAGCACTTGCTATTTCCAGCACTAGATCAGTGCCATAAGGTCCATATGGTTTCATTTGTTATTTTCAGTCTTTGTAACACTTTGATTTAATTGAGTGGATAGTTCAGACATTTCAGAGGGTGGTTAAGACTAAACCAAATTGCTGTGGCCTGGAGTCACATATAGGCCAGACCAGGTAAGGGCGACAAATTTCCTTCCCTTAGAGGCATTAATGAATCAGATAACTATTAATGACAAATGATAATGGTTACAGGAGCACAACGGAGAAGGCAATGGCCTCGTATTATTAACACTGGACTGTTAATCCAAAGACCCAGATAATGTTCTGGGGACCTAATGGGAACTGCAGATGCTGGAGAATCCGGGATAACAAAGTGTGGAGCTGGATGAACACAGCAGACCAAGCAGCATCTTAGGAGCACAAAAACTGACGTTTCGGGCCGAGACCCTTCTAAGATGCTGCTTGGCCTGCTGTGTTCATCCAGCTCCACATTTTGTTATCTCTAATGTTCTGGGACCTAGGTTCAAATCCCACCAGTACAGATGGTGGAGTTTGAATTCAATTAAAAAATATCTGGAATTAAGAATGTAATGATGACCATGAATCCATTGCTGATTGTCGGAAAACCCCATCTGGTTCACCAATGTCATTTAGGGAGAGAAATTGCTATCTTTACCTGGTCTGGCCTACATGTGACTCCAGAACCCAGAGCAATGTGGTTGATTCTTAACTGCCCTCTGGGGAATCAGGGATGGGCAATAAATGCTGCCTAGTCAGCGACACCCTCATCCCGTGAATGAGTAAAGAGTTAAAAAAAACTCCAGATGTTGGTGAATTCAAATTTCACTTATTGCCATGGTGGAATTCAAACCCATGTTCCCAGAACATTAACTTGGCATTCTGGATTACAAGTCTAGTGACATTACAATGATGCTACTGCCCCTGCCAATGTCCAAAATTCTATAATGGCAATGCCTTTATTCATGACAGGGAGTCATGTTCAGCCCAGAACATGAACTCTGTTTCCCTCTTCACAACTGATGCCAGAGCAACTTGGTATTTTCAGCATTCTGTTCTTTCTTATTACCCCTAACAGTACAATTGATCACACATATTTCACAATACTCAGCAAAAAATTAGTCCAGTCACAAAGAAGGCTTCAATAAAAAGAATGAACCAAGAATTAACAAAGGCATTCAAGAAGGCATCCAATCAAAAACTACAGTACAAAAAGGGGCCAAAAATCAGTGGTCAGATTTTTTTTTAGGAATCAGCAGCACATGACTAAAAACCTAACAATGAGGGACAAAACACATTACAAAAGTAAATTGGTAAGAAGTATAAAATCAACCAGCAAGAGCTTCAGTATATAAAAAGTATGAGCACTTAAAGCAGTGCAAATCCCTTGAACTAGGGAACTGTTAACAGGAAACGGAGAAATGGCAGATAATTTGAACAAATACTTTATATTGGTCTGCAAGGTGAAAGGCACACAAACATTCCAAATATATCTGATAAGCAAGATGCTAATGGGAGGAAACATCTTGCAACAGTCTATATCATGAGAAATAAACTTTTTGACAAATTAATGGGACTGAAGTCACCAAGGCTTCCTGGCCTGCATCCAAGATTTTAAAGGAAGCAGCTGCAGAGAAAGTGGAGGAATTGCTCAAAATAATCCAAAATTCACTAGATTCTCGGAGAATCCAACAAATAAACAAACCACTAATATGACACATCTGTTCAAGCCGGAAGAAATACATTAAGCAGGAAACTAAAGGCCAGTTAGCCTAACATCTGCCTTTGGGAAAATGCCAGATTCGTTACCAAGGAAGAAATATCAAGTCATCTGGAAAAGATTAATGCAATCAAACAGAGCCAATATGGTTTTGTGAAAGGCTAATCATGTCTGTCAATTTGTACAACATGATTTTAGGATACATGAAACAGAACTGATAAAGGAAAAGCAAAAGATGTAGTGTATTTGGATTTCTAGAAAGCATTCATTATTGAATTCTACATAAAAGGTTATGCGCAAGATAGGAGCTCATGTATTGGGATAATGTACTTATATGATTGATCATCAGTTAACACACAGACAGTCAGGATGAATGCGCCTTTTTAGGTTGCAAAGACATAACTAGTGGAGTTTTACAAGGATCAGTCCTAGGCTCATAATTATTTACTATCTATATTAATAACTTGGAGGGGGAGGCAGGAAGTTTCAGCGGCGGGAATCCAGGAGGAAGCACGAGGGCAGCCTGGGAAGGTAAGCTTTTCGATTATAGAAGTCTTACCTCGCGTGACTGCAGCCTTTCAGTTGTTTCAGCAGCAGGAGTCCAGGAGGAAGCACAAGGGCAGCCTGGGAAGGTAAGCTCCCACCCAATAAATTTGGGAGTTAACTAATACCTGCTGCACTACACACGTAGTGTCTCCCACACGTCCACCTCCTCTAACCTAATAATAACGACTAAGAGTGGTGGGCAAGTAAGCTATTTGCACTTTTTATTGTCATCTCTGTTATCTTTCGGGGTGGTCACCTCAATGCCAAATCCTCTGGGAGCGGGTTGGAGGGCAAAGCCCGGTGTGTGTTTGAGTACATAACGGAGTAAACTTACTGGTGCAGAAAACACTGCGAAATTAAAAAAACTAATTCATTTTAAATAATTAACTAAGTAGAGAAGGCAGGCCAGGTGATGTGTTGTAGCTGCATGATGTACATGGCAGGAGCTGGCTGATCCCATTGAGAACAGCAATGCCCACATGTGCAGCAAGTGTTGGCTGCTTGACGAGCTCCAGCTCAAAATTGATGAGCTGGAATCAGAACTCCAAACAGAGCGGCACATCCGGGAGGGGGAGAAATACCTGGATACTGTGTTCCAGGAGGCAGTCACACCTGGTAGATTAACTAATGTTAATTCGATCAGCGGGCAGGGACAGCAGTGTGTGGCTTTGAGTGAGGCAGGTAGAGGGAACCCTGCAGACAGGAACACAGGGGTCACATTCCTTGACATTGTCCCACAGGTCTGAGGCACTTACTCCCTGGGTGGATGAGGAACAGGGCTGCAGGAAGGATGAGTCAACTGACCACGGCACCGTGGTGCAGGAGGCCATTCAAGCGGGGGGAGCAAAAAGACAGATTGTAGTTGTAGGTGATTCCATCATCAGAGGGATGGACAGTATCCATTAAAGCAGGAGAGAGAATCCCGCATGGTGTGTCGCCTGCCCGGTGCCAGGCATCCCTGACCAGCTTGACAGGTTACTAGACTAAATACGGGGGGTGGGGGGAGTGGAGCGCACGAGAGAGAGAGAGAGAGAGAGAGAGAGAGAGTGAGAGTGAGAGTGAGAGTGAGAGTGAGAGAGAGAGAGAGAGAGAGAGAGAGAGAGAGGATCCCGTTGTTGCGGTCCACGTAGGTACCATCAACTTAGGCAGGACTAGGAAAAAAGACCTGTTTCAGGATTATGAAAAGCTAAGAACAAAATTAGAGAACAGATCTTCAAGGGTCATAATCTCTGGATTGCTGCCATGCCATGTGCAAATTGGTATAGGGAGGCGAGGATCAGGGAAGTAAACACATGGCTGAAAGAGTGGTGTGGGAAAGAGAGTTTCCTTTTCATGGGGCACTGGCATCAGTTCTGGGACAGGGGGGATCGATACCGCTGGGATGTACTCTACCTGAACAGGGCCAGGTTCAGTGTTCTGGTGAAAAGGGTAAATAGGGTGGTTAATAGGACTTTAAAACTACTAAGTAGGGGGTTAGGGAGAAGTGAGCGTAGAGGGAGAATAACAATTAATGTAAGGCAAAGCATCAGGTTAGAAGGTTACGAGGAAGCTTCAACTCCATTGAAAATTAGGAAAAAAGTTAAAGGGAAGGAGAACTCAAGAGTTGTTAGTAATGGACGTAATAGGACCCAAAAAGAAGGTGCTAAAACTGGCATAAGGGTATTTTATCTGAATGCTCGGAGCACTCGAAACAAGTTGGATGAGTTGATGGTGCAAATCATGGCAAATGGGTATGATTTAGTGGTCATTACAGAGACATGGTTACAGGATGGTCATGACTGGGAGTTAAATATCCAGGGGTATCAAACTGTTCAGAAGGACAGACAGGAAGGTAAGGGAGGTGGTGTTGCTCTGATTATTAAGGATGATATCAGGGCAGTAGTGGGAGATGATATTGGTTCTACTGAACAAAACGTTGAATCCATTTGGGTGGAAATTAGGAATAGCAGGGGGAAGAAGTCACTGATAGGTGTGGTCTACAGGCCACCAAATAACAACATTGTGATGGGGCAGTCAATAAACAGAGAAATGGTTAATGCATGCAAAAATGGTGCCACAATTACCATAGGGGATTTTAATCTACACATCGATTGGTCAAACCAGGTCAGTCATGGCAGCCTTGAGGAGGGGCTTATAGAATGCATCCGCCATGATTTCTTTGAACAATATGTAATGGAACCTATGAGACAGCAAGCTATCCTAGATGTAGTCCTGTGTAATGAGACAGGAATAGTTAATGATCTCACAGCTAGAGATCCTCTCGGAAAGAGCAATCACAGTATGGTCTAATTTAAAATACAGATGGAGCGCGAGAAGGTTAAATCCAGTACCTATGTCCTGTGCTTAAACAAAGGAGTCTATGAAGGAATGAGGAAGGAGTTAGCTAAGGTTGAATGGGAGCAAAAACTTCACGGTGGGTCAACTGAGGAACAGTGGAGGACTTTTAAAACATTTTTTCACTGTGCTCAGCAGAAGTATATTCCAGTGATAAGGAAGAACTGTAGGAAAAGACAGAGCCAGCCATGGATGTCTAAGGAAATAAAGGCAAGTATCAGATTGAAAAAAACACACATACAAAAAGCAAAGAGTAGTGGGAAATCTTTAAAGGGCAACAGAAAGCCACAAAAAAAGTTCTAAAGAAAAGTAAGATAGATGATGAGAGTAAACTAGCTTAGAATATAAAAACAGTCAGCAAAAGTGTCCATCAGTATGTAAATCGTAAAAGAGTGGCAAAGGTAAACACTGGTCTTTTAGAGGATGAGAAGGCCAATTCAATAATGAGGAAATAGCTGAGGCAATAAACAGTTATTTCGTGTCGGTCTTCACAGTGGAAGACACAAATAACATGCTGAAAACTAATAGCAAGAAGGTTACAGCAGATGAGGACCTAGAAACTATTATCACTAAGGAGGCAGTGCTAGGCAAACTAATGGGACTAAAGGTAGACAAGTCTCCTGGCCCTGATGAAATGCATCTCAGGATTCTAAAAGAGGTGATGAGGGAAAACAGCAAATGCACTAGTAATTATTTACCAAAATTCACTGGACTCTGGGGTGGTTCCCGCAGATTGGAAAACAGCCAATGTGACGTCACTGTTTAAAAAAGGAAGTAGACAAAAAGCAGGTGACTATAGGCCCGTTAGCTTAACTTTGGTACTGGGGAAAATGCTTGAATCTATCATTCAGGAAGAAACAGCAAGACATCTAGATGTAAGTTGTCCCATTGGGAACACCCAGCATAGGTTCATGAAGGGTAGGTCATGTTTAATTAATTTGGTGTAAGTGTTTGAGGATATTACTTGCATGGTGGACAATGGGGAACCTGTGGATGTGGTGTATCTGGATTTCCAGAAGGCATTTGACAAGGTGCCACAGAAAAGGCTGCTACATAATATAGAAGTTGCATAGTATTACAGGTAATATACTGGCATAGATAGAAAAGTGGTTGACTAGTAGAAAGCAAAGAGTTCAAAGAGTAGGGGTAAATGGGTGTTTTTCTGGTTGGCAGTCAGTAGCTAGTGGTGTGCCTCAGGGATCATTGTTGGAACCTCAATTGTTTACAAATTACATAGATGATCTGGAGTTGGGGACTAAGTGTGGTGTGTCAAAACTTGCAGATACCACAAAGGTGAGTGGTAGAGCAAAGTGTGCAGAAGACACAAAGTCTGCAGAGGGATACAGATAGTCTAAGTGAGTGGGCAAAGGTCTGGCAGATGGAGTACAGTCTTGATAAGTGTGAGGTCATCCATTTTTGTAGGAATAACAGCAAAATGAACTTTGTTTTAAATGGTAAAAAATTGCAGCATGCTGCTGTGCAAAGGGGCTTGGGTGTCCTTGTGCATGAATCGCTGAAGGTGGGATTGCAAGTGCAGTCGGTGATTAAAAAGGCAAATGGAATTTTGACTGGCATTGCTCGAGGGATGGAGTTTAAAACCAGGGAGGCTATGCTGCAGCTGTATAGGGTCCTGGTGAGGCCACACCTGGAGTACTGTGTGCAATTACTTGAGAAGAGAGATACTAGCACTGGAGGGGGTTCAGAGGAGATTCACTCGGTTGATTCCAGAGTTGAGAGGGTTGGATTATGAGGAGAGACTGAGTAGACTGGGCTTATACTCATTGGAATTCAGAAGAATGAAGGGAGATCTTATTGAAAAATATAAGATGATGAAGGTAATAGATAAAGAAGAGGCAGAGAGCTTGTTTCCGCTAGCAGGTAAATCTAGGTCCAGAGGGCATCACCTCAAAATAAAGGGAAGCATATATAGGACTAAGGTCAGGAGGAACTTCTTCACCCAAAGGGTTGTGAATCTGTGGAATTCCCTGCCTAGTGAAAGGGTTGAAGCTACCTCACTGAATGTTTTTAAGGCAAGGCTAGATAAATTTTTGACCAGTAAAGGAATTAAGGGTTATGATGAGTGGCGGGTAAGTGGAATTGAGTCTCAAAAATCAGCCACAATCTTATTAAATGGCGGGGCAGGTTCAAGGGGCCAGATGGCCTACTCCTGCTCCTAGTTCTTATGTTCTTATGTTCTAATGCATTCAAAAGTTTTGTGGCAGGACGCGTTTTGAAGAGGACATAAAGAATTTGCAAGTGGATCAAGTTAAATTGAATAAGCGGGCAAAAAAGGTAGCAGACGGAATTTAATGTAGGAAAAGGAGGTCATACACTTTGGCAAGATGAGGAAGACTATTATTTAAAATGGAGAGAGTCTCCAAAAGAACGTAGAGAAGTGGGAAATGGTTTTTCTTCTACAGAAAAGGCAGAAGTTACTGCAGGTGCAACAAGTAACTAATCAGGAAAATGGAATTTTGACCTTTACTGCTCGGGGGCTAGACTGAATGGTAGAAAGTCTTGTCACAACCATACAAGGTGTTGGTAGGCCGCAACTGGAGTAGTGTGCATAGTTTCAGTCCCTGTGTTTAAAAAAGGGCAGACCAGCATTGCAGGTAGCTCAACAAAGATTTATTAAGCTGACACCTGGGGATTAAGGGATTGACTTATAAGGAATGATTACAGGTTAAGACTTTATACATTAGAGTTCAGAAGAACGATCATTGAAAGCTGCACTATTTTGATAGATGTTGACAGGGACGATGTTGACAAGCTATTTTCACCAGCAAGAGAATTTCAAACCAGGGGTCACTGTTACAGAATAACGGGAGATTCATTTATAACTGACACATGCACCAAACTCCACTTCTCAGAGGGTAGTGAATGCCTGGAACTCTACAGAAAGTTGTGGAAACTAGATAACAGAAAGTATTTAAACATGTAGAGAGATTTTTGAAAGATTGGCTAAATAAATAATTACATCATTTTAAAATTTTAACTCCTTGTAAAGCTTAAAGTTACACAAAAGTGGATCCTGCTTCAATTTTGCAGACTGTGAAATACAGAAAAGTAAAGCACAGGAACACGTCCTCCAGTGCACCATATCTGCACTGACCATGATGCCATTCTAAACTAACCGTTAACTCTCACCGTTAACATGTGCCCCCTTGTCTTGAATTCCCCCATCCTACAGAAAAGACAACTACTATTTAATCTATCTATACTTGTCTTTATCTTATAAACTTCTATTAGATCAACTCTCAAAACTATGCCCTTCGGTGTTTGACATTTCCATCCTGGGAAAAAGACTCCAACTCTAAACCCTATACATACCTCTCTTAATTTTAATTATTTCTATCAGGTTGTCTCTCAGCCTCTGACATTTTAGTTGAAAACAATCCATGTTTGTTCAAGCTCATTACAATTAACCGAGTCCAATCCAGGCCACATCCTGAGAAACATCTTCTGCACCCTCTTCAAAGCCTTCACATTGTTCCTATAGTACAGTGACCAGATACTCCAAATGTGGCCTAACTAAAGCTTTATGCAGCTGTAAAACAACTTTTAAACATTTATATTCAGTGCTCCAAACGATGATGCTAAGTGTACCAAGCGCCTTCTTGACTACCTTATCCATTTGTGTTGCCACTTTCAGGGAGCTATGCACTTCCACCCCAACATCACTGCGTATATCAATGTTCCTAAGTGTCCTGCTATTTACTGTATACTTTCCTCCTGCATATGACCGCCCATAATGCACCATCTCAAACTTGGCTAGATTAAGCTCCATCAGCCATTTCTCTATCCAATTTTCCAACTGATTAGTAACCTGCTGCATCCTTTGACAACCCTCCTCACTGTCCACAACTCCACCAACTTCCATGTCATCTGCCTGCAGATACATTTTGCCCTGCTATAGTAAAAGTGTCTTCACTTACAGGATACATATCCCTTTATTCCTTCCTATTCATGCATTCGTCCAGGTGTTTCTTGAATGCGGTTATTGTGTCTGCTTCCATCACCTCCTTGGCAGTGCATTTCAGGCACTCACTACCCTCTGTGTGAAAAACTTGCCTCACTGCCTTGCACATGTCTTTTGAAATGCTCCCCCTCAACATCTCCACCACCGCCACCTACCCTGAATCACAGAATCACAGAATCCCTACAGTGGGGAAACAGGCCCTTCGGCCCAACAAGTCCACACTGAACCTCAGGAGTATCCCACCCAGACCCACCCCCCCATAACCCACATACGCTACGCCTCCCTGAATAGTACCGGCAATTTAGCATGGCCAATGCACCTAGCCTGCATGCCTTTGGACTATGGGAGGAAACCGGAGACCAGAGGAAACCCACACAGACACAGGGAAAATGTGCAAACTCTACAAGACAGTCACCCGAGGATGGAATCAAACGCGGGTCTGTGGTGCAGTGAGGCTGCAGTGCTAACCACTGAGCCATCTTGCCGTGAACCTGTATCCCCTAGTTATTGACCCTTCCACCCTGGGGAAAAAGCCTCATAATTTCCACTCTAGACATGACATTCACAATCTTATAAACTTCTGTCAGGTCGTCCCTCAGCCTCCTGCATTCCAGTGAAAACAAACCCACTCTATCCAGCCTTCCTTTATAACTAAATTCCCCATACCAAGCAACCTGATGGTAAATCTTATCTGTAGCCTCTCCAAAGCATCCACATCCTTCTGGTAGTGACTTTATGGCACTTTATTTAACTTGCCTATCCTTACATTCAATGCCCCTTCCAATGAAAGCAAACATGCCACTGGCCTTCTTTTTAAATACCTTTTCCACCTGCGCCGCCACAGTGATCTGTGATCCTGCACACCCAAATCATTTATCGCTGGACTGTTAATCCAGAGACCCAGATAATGCTACATAGAACATAGAACATTACAGCACAGTACAGACCCTTCAGCCCTTGATATGTGCCGACCTGTCATATCGATCTCAAGCCCATCTAACCTACACTATTACATGTACGTCCATATGCCTATCCAATGACGATTTAAATGTACCTAAGGTTGGCGAATCTACTACCATTGCAGGCAAAACGTTCCATTCCCTTATTACTCTCTGAGTAAAGAAACCACCTCTGATATCTGTCCTATATCTTTCACCCCTCAATTTAAAGCTATGCCCCCTCGTGCTCGCCGTCACCATCCTAGGAAAAAGGCTGTCCCTATCCACCCTATCTAACCTTCTGATTATTTTATATGTTTCAATTAAGTCACTTCTCAACCTTCTTCTCTCCAATGAAAACAGCCTCAAGTCCCTCAGCCTTTCATCATTAGACCTTCCCTCCATACCAGGCAACTTCCTAGTAAGTCTCCTCTGCACCCTTTCCAAAGCTTCCACAGCCTTCTTATAACGCGGTGACCAGAACTGTAAGCAATACTCCAAGTGCGGCCGCACCAGAGTTTTGTACAGCTTCACCATAACCTCTTGGTTCCAGAACTCGATCCCTCTATTAATAAAAGCTGAAACACTGTATGCCTTCTTAACAGCCCTGTCAAACTGGGTGGCAACTTTCAAGGATCTGTATACATGGACACCGAGATCTCTCTGCTCATCTACACTACTAAGAATCTTACCATTAGCCCAGTATTTTGCTTTCCGGTTACTCCTACCAAAGTGCATCGCCTCGCACTTGTCTGCATTAAACTCCATTTGCCACCTCTCAGCCCAGCTCTGCAGCTTATCTATGTCTCTCTGCAACCTACAGCATCCTTCGTCACTATCCACAACTCCACCGACCTTAGTGTCGTCTGCAAATTTACTAACCCATCCTTCTACGCCCTCATCCAGGTCATTTATAAAAATGACAAACAGCAGTGGACCCAACACCGACCCTTGCGGTACACCACTAGTAACTGGTCTCCAGGATGAACATTTCCCATCAACTACCACCTTCTGTCTTCTTTCAGCAAGCCAATTTCCGATCCAAACTGCTATATCTCCCACAATTCCATTCCTCCGCATTCTGTACAATAGCCTACTGTGGGGAACCTTACCGAACGCCTTTCTGAAATCCATATACACCACATCAACCGGTTTACTCTCATCTAACTGTTTGGTCACCTTCTCAAAGAACTCAATAAGGTTTGTGAGGCACGACCTTCCCTTCACAAAACAGTGCTGACTATCCCAAATCAATTTATTCTTTTCTAGATGATTATAAATCCTATCCCTTATAACCTTTTCCAACACTTTACCAACAACTGAAGTAAGGCTCACTGGTCTATAATTACGAGGGTTGTCTCTACTCCCCTTCTTGAACAGGGGAACCACATTTGCTATCCTCTCCTATCACTAACTGTAATGTTCTGGGGACCTGAGTTCAAATCCCACCACAGCAGCTGGCAGAATTTGAATTCAATAAGTATTAAGAGCTTATTGGTGGTCAAGAATTCATTGTCGATTGTCAGCAAAAACCCATCTGGTTCACTACTGTCCTTTAGGGAAGGAAACTGCCATCCTGACCTGGTCCTGACTACATGTGACTCCAGACACACAGCTATGTGGCTGACTCAAAACTGCCCTCTGGGCAATTAGCGATGGGCATTAAATGCTGCCTAGCCACTGACGCCCTCATTCCGTGAAGGAATAAAGGAAAAAAAAACCCTCTGCACTTCAATATTCCTAAGGGTCTGCCATTCACTGTATAATTGCCACATGTACAGGACCTTCAAAAATACACCACCACACATTTAGCCAGATTAAACTCCATCGGCCAGATGGTAGAGAGAGTCAAAGGGTCACAGAGTCCTACATCACAAATACAGGCCTTTTCAAACAAATGTCCATCCACACTGACCCCATTTCCCTGCACTTGACCCATATCCTTCTAAACTTTTCCTATCCATATATTTGTCCAAATGCCTTTTAAATGTTGTTAATGTCCCCGCCTTAACCACTTCCACGAGCAGTTCATTCCATAGGCATACCACCTTCTGTGTAAAACAGCTGCTCATGTTCCCAAGTTTTCTTTCCCTTCTTACCTAAACCAATACCCTCTAAACCTAAATACTCCAGTCCTGGGAAAAAGACTGAGTGCATTCACCCTATCCATGTCTCTCATGATCTTACATATTTCTATAAAATCCGCCATCTGTCTCCTACACTCGAAAGAAAGGAGTCCTAGCTTGTCCAACTTCTCCCTACAGCTCAGTCCCTTGAGTCCTAGCACCCATCCTTGTAAATCTCCTCTGCACTCTTTCCAGTTTAATAACATCCTTACCTTAGCAAGGTGACCAAAACTGAACACAATACTCCAAATGCAGCCTCACCAACGTTTTGTACAACTGCAACATACCTTCCCAACTTCTATAATCACTGCTCTGAGTGATGAAGGCCAGTGTGCCAAAAGCCTTCTTCACTACTCTATCTACCTGTGACTCCAATTTCAGAGAACCGTGCACCTGAATTCCAAGGTCCCTCTGTTCCACTATACTCCTTAAGGACCTACCAGTCACCAAGAAACTCCTACCTCGATATGATTTTCCAAAATGCAACTATTCACACTTATCCATATTAAACTCCATTTGCCATTTCTCAGCTCACTTCCCTAGCTGATCAAGATCCTGCTGCAATTTCTGTTAACTTTCCTCACTGTCCATTAACTGCCTATTTTAATATCATTCACAAACTTACTAATCATGCCTCGAATATTCTCATCCAAATTATTGATATAGATTACAAACATCAATGGGCCCAGCATCAACTCTTGAGCCACAACCTTCGTCACAGCGCACCAGTTTAACAAGTTAATCCAGTTTAACAGTTCATCCAGCTCCACACTTTATCATCTTCCGGGATTACTCTCTGCTTCCTACCATCAAACCAATCATTTATCCAATCTGCCAGCTCTCCCTTGATTCCAAGCAATCTAGCCTTTCAAAGCAGCCTACTATGTAGGACGTTATCAAATGCCTCACTGAAATCCATACAGACTATGTCTACTACCCTGCCCTCATCAACCTTCAAAGAACTCTTAACAAATTTGCGAGGCCTGATCTCCCATGCACAAAGCCATGCTGACTACTCCTAATTAAACCCCTGGCTTTCCAAATGCATGCACATCTTATCCCTCAATATCTTCTCAAGTATAATTCCCAGGCTTTTCTTTGCAGTCCTTCTTCAATAGGGACATAACATTTGCCACCCTTCAGGACCTCACCCACGGTTAACAATGATGTAAATATATCAGCCAGGCCCGCTCCCCCACCTCCCCGAATTTCTTCTCTAGCCTCTTGCAGGGTTCTTGGATATATCTGGTCAGGACCAGGATTTATCCACCTTCATACATTCTGATACTTCCAACACCACTTCTGCTGTGATGTGAACAGTCCCCAAGATACCACCACTAACTTCCCCAAGTTCCCAATTCTTCATGTCTTTGTCCATAGTTAACACAGAGGAGAAATATTCACTGAGGGCCTCAGCTATCTCCTGCAGTTCCACACACACATGTCCACTTTGCTTGTTGAGTGGTCCTATTCTCTCTCCAGTTATTTTTTTTTCCATTACTATGCTTAAAGAGTCTCTTTGGGTTCTCCCTAATCTTCTCATGCAAAGCTATCGCATGCCTCCATTTCACCCTCCTGATTTCCTTCTTCAGTAAACTCCTATATCCCTGATATACCTCCAGGAATTCCCTTGATCCCAGCTGCCTGTACCTGAGCCAGGACCCCTCCATTTTTCTGGTCAAAGCCTCAACACCAGGGTTCCCTACTCCTGCCAACCTTGCCCTTCACACTCAGACGAACAGAGACCTCAAACTCTAGCTATCACACTTTTAAAGGCTTCCCACTTGCCAGAGGTCCCTTTGCCTGCAAACAAACTACTCCAATCAACCCCTGCCAACTCCACTAACTAATTCCATCAAAATTCACCTTGCCCCAATTTAGAACTTTAACCTATGGACCAGTTTTGTCCTTCTGCATAACTATCTTAAAATTAATTATTATAAAGACATAGATAAGCTGCAGAGCTGGGCTGAGAGGTGGCAAATAGAGTTTAAGGCAGACAAGTGTGAGGTGATGCACTTTGGTAGGAGTAACCAGAAGGCAAAGTACTGGGCTAATGGTAAGATTCTTAGTAGTGCAGATGAGCAGAGAGATCTCGGTGTCCATGTACACAGATCCTTGAAAGTTGCCACCCAGGTTGACAGGGCTGTCAAGAAGGCATACGGTGTTTTAGCTTTTATTAATAGAGGGATCGAGTTCCGGAACCAAGAGGTTATGCTGCAGCTGTACCTAACTCTGGTGCGGCCGCACTTGGAGTATTGCGTACAATTCTGGTCACCGCATTATAAGAAGGATGTGGAAGCTTTGGAAAGGGTGCAGAGGAGATTTACTAGGATGTTGCCTGGTATGGAGGGAAGTTCTTACGAGGAAAGGCTGATGGCCCTGAGGCTGTTTTCGTTGGAGAGAAGAAGGTTGAGAGTGACTTAATTCAAACATATAAAATAATCAGAAGGTTAGATAGGGTGGATAGGGACAGCCTTTTTCCTAGGATGGTGACGGCGATCACGAGGGGGCATAGCTTTAAATTGAGGGGTGAAAGATATAGGACAGACGTCAGAGGTGGTTTCTTTACTCAGAGAGTAGTAAGGGAATGGAACACTTTGCCTGCAATGGTAGTAGATTCGCCAACTTTAGGTACATATAAGTCGTCATTGGATAAGCATATGGACGTACATGTAATAGTGTAGGTTAGATGGGCTTGAGATCGATATGACAGGTCGGCACAACATCGAGGGCCGAAGGGCCTGTACTGTGCTGTAATGTTCTATGTTCTATGTTCTAATTGAACTATGGTCACTGGTTCCAAAGTGCTCCCCCACTGTCACCTCAGTCACCTGTCCTGCCCTATTTCCCAATAGTAGGTCGAGCTTTTCCCCTTACCAAGTAGAACCCTCAATACACTGCTTGAGGAAACTTTCCTGAACGCATTTAACAAATTTCACCCCATCTAAGCCCTTAACACTATGGCCCAGTCTATGCTAGGAAAATTAAAACTCACAATACAACAACTCTATTGCTCCTGCAAGTCTCCCCAACCTCCGTGTATATCTGTTCCTCTAATTCCCGTAGACTATTTGGGACCCTATAGTGAAACCACAATAATGTCACCATCCCCTTCTTATTTCTTTGCTCCACCCAGAAAGCCTCACTGGATAATCCCTCAGTTACTTCATCTCTGACTACTGCCGAGATACTCCCCTTAATCAAAAATGCAATTTTCCTCCATCTCTGTCCCACCTAAAGCACCTGAAACCCAGCACATTAAGCTGTCAGTCCTGTCCCTCCCTCAACCATGTCTCTGTAATGGCTATAATTTCCCAGCCCCACATGCCTATCCACATCCTGAGTTCATCAGAATTACCTGTCAGCCCTCTTGCACTGAAATAGATGCATATTAATCCAACAGGCATTCCTCACTCGCTGTCATTGCAGCATGAGAGCGCGCATGTGTGCACACACACAACAGAGGGAGCATGTGTGAGTGCACAAGACAGAGACAGTAGGAGAAACAACAAGGTGTGGAGCTGGATGAACACAGCAGGCCAGGCAGTATCAGAGGAGCAGGAAAGATGACATTTCGGGTCAGGACCTTTCTTCAAAAATCGGGGAGAGGAAGAGAACTCTAAAATAAATGGGGGGGGTGCGACGATGGAAGGTGGATAGATGGGCAGAAGACGGACAAGTCAAGGAGGCAGGGATGAAGCCAGTACAGGTGAGTGTAGGTAGGGATAGGGATTGGGTTGGTCAGTAGGGTGGGAGGGACAGGTAGGTGGGGGGGGAAGACAGACAGGTCAAGGAGGCAGAGATGAGGCTAGTAGGTAGGAAGTGGGGGTGGGGGGTTGGTCAGTGAGGTGAGAGGAGCAGTTAGGTGGGAGAAAAGACGAACAGGTCAAGGAGGCGTGGACAGGACGGGCTGGTCTTGGGACGAGGTCAGGGGTGGGGAGATTTTGAAACTTGCGAAGTCCACATTGAAACCATTGGGCTGCAGGGTTCCCAAGCGGAATATGAGGCACTGTTCCTGCAGCCGTCGGGTGGCATCGCTATGACACCGGAGGCAGCCCAGGATGGACATGTTGTCCAAGGAGTGGGAGGGGGAGTTGAAGTGGTTCACGACTGAGAGGTGCTGTCGTTTGTCACAAATCGAGCATTGGTGCTCCACAAACCTCCGCTTGGTTTCCCCGATATAGAGGAGGCCATATTGGGAACAGTGGATACAATATACCATATTAGCAGTGACAGCAAGTCAGCGCGAGAGAGAGCGAGCGAGCGCAAGACAGCCCTTCCCATCCACATCAGAACAGTAGAAAATACCCTGGCTGTACCGAGTAAATCAGCAACAGCTGCTCACTGAATTAGTACACGCACACAGAAGGTGCTGTTTTGGTTACATTTCAATTTTGCTTAAATTACATTAACTATTGAAAATATATTTCAACATAGTCACTGAATGGCACCACAGTACTTGACAGGTTTAAATGCCATGCTTAAATATTTTTAGAACATGTGTATTTCC
Source organism: Stegostoma tigrinum (assembly GCF_030684315.1). NCBI lineage: Eukaryota > Metazoa > Chordata > Chondrichthyes > Orectolobiformes > Stegostomatidae > Stegostoma > Stegostoma tigrinum. Next base: position 584,057 of record NC_081362.1, read on the forward strand.
ATTAACTTTGTCAAATAGCAAAATTCATAATTCATGCATAAAATAAGGTAATTAGCCATTATCCACGTAGTATGTCTGGCCACATGGTCCTAAAATAACTAATCAGTCTCACGAAACAGACGCTTGAACACAACTATATTGCAAATTGCTATGAATACTCAGGTTAAGGAAAGAGGAAAAAAAACAAGGCCAATATTTACAGATTCTGTAGAACATTTTCAACAAACACACCTGATCTCCATCTGATGATGTCACCAAACTCATTTGGTGGACTGTTTCCTCCCCCAGTTGTGACTTTGGCCATAGTAAGTTAACGATGTAACAGACTGTCAAGGTCTACGTGCACTGTTGAAGCAAGAAAGAAAATCTGACAAGCTTCAAGTGGTCCTTTTTCTCCAGAATTCTCTTGTATACTGTGCCTCTAGTTGGATCCACACACCTAATTAATTCAGAGAGGAAATAATAAATAATACATCATGAACTAAAACATTTTGAAAGAACATGTAGATATTATACATTTGAAACTTTAATAACTGAAACATATCAACAAGTCAATAGCACATACTCTACACAATTTAAACAAAGAATTTGCATTTAGAAAGCATATTTCACATTCACAGGGAGTCGGCAGGCATGAAATAGCTCATTTTAAATTAGTCACTTTTATCTAGGCACAAGGTGTACAGAGTATGTGCAAGGCCAAATCCCATAACAGTAAATGAAATAAATGTTCACAATCAGTTGTGGTGGTCTTAGTTAAAGAATAAAACTTAAGCTAGAATAACAAAGAACACCTGGTACAACTTTGAAAACTGTGATGCGATTGCTTGCACTCATCTGGAGTATGGAATTTCAGAGAATCAAGATATATAAGAACAGACAGGAAAGCAGAGCTGAATCCCAAGATCAGTCACAATCACATAAAATGGTGGGGCAGCCTCTGAGGAGCATTTGGTCTTCTGCCTCCCTTATTTCTTTTGTTCTCCGTGCATAATACAAGTTCCCATCGATTTTTGAATACTGCGCAAATTCAAGAGAGGGCAATAACGGCATAAAACCAATTTTACAGGTGATAGAAATCTCTTCCCATTGTAACTCTTTTTTAAAATCAAATGTAATCACGTAAGACTTCAAACAACCAATCACTTTCAGAACAATCAGAACATAGAGCATTACAGCACAGTACAGGCCCATTGGCCCACATTGTTGTGCCGAACTTTTACCCTAATCCTAAGGTCTATCTAACCGCCACCCCTACCTTATACTATCAACCATATGCCTGGCTAATAGTCGCTTAAATGCGCCTAATGAGGCCGACTCCATTACCTTCTCCAGCAAGGCATTCTACGCCCCTACCACTCTCTGAGTAAAGAACCACCTCTGAAATCGTCCCCACTATCTACCTCCACTCACTTTATAACTATACTCACTCGTAATAACTACCTCCACCTTCAGAAAGTCTCTGGCTGTCCACTCCATCTATACCTCTGATCATTTTGTACACCTCTATCAAGTCACCTCTCATCCTTTGTCATTCTAAAGAGAAAAGCCCTAGCTCTCTCAACCTTTCCCCGTAAGACCTTCTCTCCATTCCAGGCAACATCCTGGTAAATCTCCTCTGCATTTTTTCCAACACTTCCACATCTTTCCTGTAATGAGGAGACCAGAACTGGACACAATATGCCAGATGTGGTTGAACCAGGCTTTTGTATAGCTGGAGCATAACTTCACAGCTCTTGAACTCGATCCCTCCCTCTATCCACCTGGATGGCAGCTTTCAGGAAACTGTGGACATGAACCCCAAGATCCCCCTGCCCCTCCACACTGCCAAGAATCTTTCCGTTAACCCTGGGTTATTGGAGGCTGGATGAATGACTCCAGATGCTTGTTGGAACCCTGTGGAATTCCACTTGAAAGGCCTACTTGGGAGCTGCTGGGTAACTTTAAAATTCCAATGGGAGATTCTCCTGCTTCCAGGAATCCTCCATGAGTGATGTTGACTGAAGATGGTAACTATTTGGGTTGTGTGTGGTACTAAGGACATATTAATCTAGTCTAACATTTAAGTAACTCCAGAAGAGACAGCCTGCGCATCAGTTCTCTGACTCTTAAAACAGCCACCAACCTGAAAACATCCTCCGAACAATCTAACTACACCACACCCTCAAAATGACCCAACCTGACTGCCCTCCTCCCCACCCTGGACCAACTGAACAGACCTTACCCAAATTCAACCCGTCCCCCTCCTCCCTCCATTTTCATGCCTGACATCCCAACCCCCAGCCCTCCAAACTCCATTCACTGTACTCCTCTCTGGCTGCTGCAATATCAGAATACTGCAACAGTTCCTGGCTTTCCTAAGCACAAGGAGCCAAAAGTCAGCCACTTCCTTTTTCAAATTGCTTCACAGAAATCAGACGAACTACAAATATTCCACCATGTGTCTGGTGATCCAGAATGTAACTGTAGCACCATCAAATCCTGATAGTTTTACAAGTGGACAGGAGAGTCATAAAAACGTACAGCATGGAAACAGACTGTTTGGTCCAACTCAGCCTTGCTAGCCAGATGTCCTAAATTAATCTAGTCCCATTTGCCAGCAGTTGGCCCATATCTCTCTAAACCATTCCTATTCATTTGGTCATCCAGATGCCTTTTAAATGCTGGTATTGTACCAGCCTACACCACTTCTTCTGGCAGCTCATTCCAAACATACATCTCCCTCTGCATGTAAAAGCTGCTCTTTAGGTCCCTTTTATATCATTCCCCTCTCAACTTATATCTATGCCCTCTCGTTTTGGACTCCTCCATCCCAGGTAAAGATCTTGTCTATTTATCCTATCCATGCCTCTCAATATTCTGTAAAACTCTATCAGGTCTCCCCTCAGCCTCCAATGCTCCAGAGAAAATAGTCTCAGCCTATTCAGCCTGTCCCTAGAGCTCAAACCCTCCAACCCTGGCAATGTCCTTGTCAATATTTTCTGAAACCTTTCAAATTTCAGAACATCCTTCCTATAACTTTTATGACAGAGATTGGATTAATCCCAGTATTGTTGTTAAAATGCATCATATCCATCTTCTCACATGGAATCAGAAATCCAGCCCCTCCATTCCAAATAATTCAACCCAGAGTTCAGGCCAGCATTTCTTCTGCAGAACTGAAGAGTGCTGCATTGTCAGATGTGTGGTCTTTTGTACAATGAACTGAGGCATTATCTACCCTCTCAGGTGAACATAAAAGATACTACTGAAAGGAAAAATACAGGAATTTCTCCCAGTAACTGGTATAGGATTATCTGCTCGCATACTTCACTACTATCAAGTGTGTTATCGACTTCTGCTCAATTTGGGTATCATATTTCTATATGACAAGGGTGAAACACTCTTGGATGTCCTAATGTTGCGCAAGATGGTGTGCAGACGCAAGTTCTTTCTTTTCCTCTGGGAGAAGCTGGAAATTTAAATAAAAACAAAATATGGAAATAGTCAACAGATCAGGGAGCCGCTGCAAAGAAAAATGTTTCAAGTTGAATATGTCTTGAAAGTCCGTGAAGAATCATATATGACTGAAATGTTAATTTTGTTTCTCACTACACAAATGCTGCCAACCTGCTCATTTTCTCCAATGCTTTGTTGTTGTAGAATCATTACAACAATTGACTGCCTAAACCTCAAAATACTTCACAGAATCATAGAATCCCTACAGTGTAGAAACAGGCAATTCGGCCCATTGAGTCCACACTGCCATCCGTAGAGGGTCCCACACAGAGCAATCCCCCTGCCCTATCCCTGTAACCCTGCATTTCCCATGGCTAATCCACCTAGCGTGCACATCCCTGGCCATTATGGGCAATTTAACATCGGGCAATCCACCCTAACCTGCACACCTTTGGACTGTGGAGGAAACTCATGCATACGTGGGGGGAAAATGTGAACTCCCCACTAACAATAAGCTAAGGCTGGAATCAAACCCAGGTCCCTGGGCTGTGAGCAGCAGTGCTAACCACTGACAAACCATGCCGCCTCTTAACTGGATTAACTTTTAAAATATACTTATTAGATTTTTATTTCTCCCTGCAATTTGGTGCTGAAGATGTCAGCATAACTCCATAATTCCTTAAGTGTACTAGAAATCAAAGGTGGACAACATATTTTGTTGTATAAACACTGGGGTGAAATATTGACAACTACAGATCTGATACCAATGGCGAGAACCGGAAATAATGAATTTAAGGCAGCCCAACAAAACCGCTTACTGGCACAGTTTTGAAGTATATTTACTGTGGATCGGTCCCCATCCTAGAAATGTATCTATTGATATAATAGTGCTAGAACAGTGAATGCATCCAAACTAAGCCCATAGTCCACCTGGAGTTCCTCAGCCAAGGCTACTTTTCCCTTTAAATCGCAGTTGTCTCAGCCTGTTCCCACTTATACTTCCTATTCACCATGTTTTCCGGTTTGAAACTGTGGGACTGAGGATTTGGAAAGATGGATGCAGTGGATCAATCCTAAAATAAATCACCAATATTTGTTACAATCAGAAATTTGCAATAAATTATGAGAAAGGACTTTCCTATTCCACTTCCACCATCCCCCACCCAGTCCCTAAACACTGAAATTTGAGCCACATCATGCAGCTCAAAAAGCCAGAACCTCAGGATCTGCTTGAAAGCTTGAGCTGGAGAAACTGCAACAGCACGCCCTGAAATGCACTCTGATCATAAATAATGGTGATCCCTGGGCCACTGGGAACCAAATCACGTATCATGTCAAATCACCACATAAAAGGGGAAGTTACTTCCTCAGTATGGGCAGCAGTCCAGTAAATGATGGGATATTGCATAATGGCCCTTTAACACACCACGCAATCGCTAAGAAAACAGCAACAGTTACCAGAAAAAAGACATGTTGCACTCCAAGGTCACAGATCCTTGTTCATTGCATGAATTAATAGGAAAAAATAACTTTCAAAGCAACTTAACATCGACTGTTTCTTGGAAACATCAAAGCCACACAACTACCATTAAATCCCAGCAGTTTCTGTAAATTAAGAGTTAAAACTTTGGTTAAGAGATTAAAATAATTTAGGGAGAAAAGGAGAAATAAAAGTGCAATCACGACAAACAGCTCACGTTAAAGGGGTCAGCCTGGTTGGCTACTAATGGACATAGAGTTTCCCACAAGTGTTCTCATTTCATTACGCGATGAATCTCTGAGGCAGTCATATTTAATTTTTTTTCAAATTTCAAACCACTGTCACAGATTTCAGCAAACTTGGTGCTGGGAAATGTACGTACTATATCATACGTTATGGTAGCATTCATGTTTTACTTTATCTTGTACATTCAATTTCACTTTGTTGTCTTCCATTTGTTTCGCTGTGTCTCATATTACTGAGCCTCAACACTTTTTGCAGTATGTTGGTGTTCTCTGATATAGCCTGATTTTAATTAAAAGATACTTTCAAACTTAAACTTTACAAATCAAAACTTTCACACAGCTTTCTTACCGAGAAAGCAGAAACAAGCTCTGAGCCAGAGTTCATTACAACTCAAAAGCCCCCACCCAAAAAATGCATATTGGGCAAAGATAATAAGTAACACACTGAAATGTCCTTCTTCAAATAGCTCTAAAAATTGTCCAGCTTTGAGTTCTAAAGCTCCAACCAGCAAAAATAGCAAGCAATTCTCATCATAATGAATGCAGGCTTCCTCTTTGTTAACTAAATCGTATTTTCTTCAGCTAACATACAAAAAAAACTTCAAAACTCCACCAAAAATACAAAATCCACAGCAGACATTTCCCAGCAACCTGCAACTCCCCTTTCTGTTGTTCATTTATCAGCCTAGTCTATTATGCCACTGCCCACCATTTCCTTCCTCTCTAACCGTATCCTTCTGCCACCTAACCCTCTCGACAGTACTCACTTTTTACTGCCAAACCTACCACAGCAATTCACATTCTCCCTCTATGCTCAAAGTTTAAATGCAGAAGCGACAGCTGTCTGAACTTGCCAGGCTTGTAAGGACCTGCTAACAACTATTTCCCTGATTAATTAATATAGGTGACTGAAGGTGTACCAATTAGGGAGCTGCCCCTCCCAGGCCAGGGACATTTGAGGAGCTGAATCTGGTTGGAAAGTGGAAGTCAGCAATGAAAATGGAAACCAATTTCAACGTGCAAGACATCAACATTTTGTTACCTAACAGAACTGCTGCCAAAATAAGAATTATCATAGACAATACATCACAGAAAAAAATGCAGGGAAGAAATACTTGGAAATCATTCTCCACCACCTCTTCATTTACTTGTTCAAAGACCTAAAGAAAGATCCTCACTGTTCGCATACACTGTTACTCAAGCTCAGTCAAATGTAGATGAGGCATTGTGAATTTGATCAAGGAACAACATCAAAGATTAAACTGATCTTAGCGGCATTTGTAATCACAGCAAGGTCGAAGTTCAAAGCATTTCCAAAAATGAAGTCTTGTCCTTATTTCAAAGGGATTGAAGTACAAGAGCACGGGTGTCTTGCATAACTTCTGGGATTATGTGAGCTGTTCTGGTGTCCTTATTTAAGGGCAAAACATCATTTCATTGGAGGTAGTTCAGAAAATCTTCACTGGGATGATCCTCCACATGGAGGGATTGTCTTAGGTGCAAAGATTAAACAGATTCGGACTCTACTCCTTGCAGTTTTGAAGAGGAGAGGTGATCTCATCTATACATACAGAATTCTTAAAGGGCTTGACAGGGTAAATGCCAAGAGGATGATACTCCTCATGGGAGAGTTTAGGCCTCGAGGGCACTGTCTCAGAATAAAAGTGCTTCAATATAAGACTGAGATAAGGAGCAATTTCTTTTCTCAGAGGGTTGAGTAGAGTCTGCAAGGAGTAGAGTCCGAATCTGTTTAATCTTTGCACCTAAGACAATCCCTCCATGTGGAGGATCATCCCAGTGTGTTTATAAGTCCTTGCCACAGAGAGCTGTGGGGGCATACTCCTTGTGTATATTTAACACTGAGATAGACAGAATCAAAGACCATGGGGAAAGAGAAAGAAAGTGGATGCAAGAATCCTGCTGAATGGTGGAGCAGGGTCAAGGAGCCAACCAGTCTATAACAGTGATCAGAGATAATGGGAACTGCAGATGCTACAGAATCCGAGATAACAAAGTGTGGAGATGGATGAACACAGCCGGCCAAGCAGCACCTTAGGAGCACAAAAGCTTTTGGACATTGTCAAAATCAAAATCAGCAGAAATCAGTAAATAACCGTTAACCACACACATTCCCACCAACAGAACATGTTTCCATTAACATGATTCATACTTTTCTGTCGAGCAGGCGAGGCAATGCACTTCTTGCAGCCAATGTCATGGGATTAATGACAAAATTATCTCTGTTCTCACACAGGACATCTTAAAAGCACTGCCTGTGTTCTGCACTGATCGCTGAACAAACTGGAATTTCACAATTAGCAATCATAATACTAAACTGCACATGACATTGAATGCTGCAGTCTCAAGGTTTCAGAAGTGATTAGGTTAAGAAGGCAACAGCACAGGTCAGTTTAGCAGACTTCCATCTATCCAGTACATAAATTTCAAATTGCAGGTACTGCACTACATTTTCCCAATTTGTAAGATGTTAAGAAAGTGCAAACATATCAAGGGGAAAAAATCCTGAGAGAGTGTGTATAATAAGAATAGTAATACACAAATGTGTATTTTCAAATGTCTGCATTTATGTAATTCAACCAAGATTAAATATCACAGATTAATATGAAAAGCAATCATTCCAGCATTCAAGTATCCAATGCTCCAAGCAAATGTGCTTCAAACAAGTACAAACCACAATCATAAGCCACTGGGCATGGGTGAGCAAGTGTCACTAACAGTACAAATTCTGTCCTCAACCGACAACCCCAAATGGACATTTTTAGCACAAGCGATTGAACAGCAATGAGAAATACAGTTTAAATCTTCCCCCTCCCTAGCCTAGGGATACTGGAGGCCCAAGAGAGCAGTCCAGCTACCAACCTAGCTGAAGTCTAATAAGTTAGTAGCAGTGTATTTCTTAGATCAAATAAGCTTTCTAGTTTAAGATTCAGTTCTACATTTTACAGTACTTACTGACAGCCAAAGTCTTCAAGCAACCTCCAGCCTATCACAGGCAAAAGTTAAGACCTGCCACTAATCTTTTTGTCTGTACGCAGACAGTTTGATAATTCCACATTTGAAGTCTGAGGCCGGAATGATTTTGATCTGTGGTGCTTAATTTCTACCACTAGGGAGCACAATGAGAGAAGCTGAGCACCACAGTGAGAACACTGAAATGATTCATTGGATCAGCCAACACCCACTCCAGGAAAAATAAGATTTGATGAACGCCTGAGTTTAAAACAGGAAAGGTTTCCCTGAACCAAGAATTGGTTACCTACCCCAGTTTGGGGCTGAGGCCCAAGCACACAAACTTCTAGTCACTGCTGCTCCTGCAACTAGATGCTAAGAGATGGTATTGATACCCAGGCAACTTCTCTCTTCACTTTTCCCTGCAAACTTTTCTTCATCTACCCATCAAGATAGGGCAATGTTACAATTTTTTAACCCAACATGGTTCACAACAGCAATAAAGCCTAAGAACCACCAAACAGTGTTGTGTATCATTGTGTGGATATCTGTGCTACTACAAAGCTCCTAAACTGCCAGCTCCACTTGGTACCTTCGTACTACCAATTCTCTTATGATGTGGAGATTGGACCAGGGTAAACAAGATCAAAAATCATACAACACCAGGTTATAGTCTAACAAGTTTATTTGAAAACACAAGCTTTCAGAGTCTTGCTCCTTCCTCAGGTGTCAGGAGGGAGTTAGCATCAGACATGCAATTTATAAGCAAAATATCAAAGGGCCAGAGAACTAATGCAAATGTGTTAAACCAACCGAAAATGGCTGTCAAATATTTAATCAATTAGAAAGCAGTAATATACAAATTCAAGAAATCCTTTCAAGTCACTGCTCCGAGATAAATAAAAGTTTTATCAGTTCCTTCAGTATACCAGGTGACATCCCAGGTCAGACAATGCATTTTAGCTATGAGGCCTTGTTTAGAATCTGGCTGTGTATCAACTTAAGAGTCAGATTGGTTTTATTTCCAAAGCAGGAATTTATAAAATGCTACACTGACTGTGTACAAAATGTGAGCTTTTTGAACAAAAGGGAATGCGAATGCAAATTCACCCCATAGATTTCACCAGTTCTAACAGGCCACAGCAAAAAACCATGGTGACCTCAGAAGAAAGACACAGGATACGACCAATAGGTTACCATTTGTCATCCAGTACTTCCTGGCAGCGGAGAAACCACGACATATTCTTCACAGCCTTCAACGCATCATTGATGACAATGAGCACCTCAGCAAGATCTTCCCTGAATCTCCACTTCACAACTTCAAACCACCACCAAACCTTAAACTGAACAATGTTCGCAGCCTTCAGGGCAACATCAAACACAACACCATACAAACCTGTCACGGCAACCTCTGCAAGACGTATCAGATCATTGACATGGACACTACCATCACACATGGGAATACCACCAACCAGATGACTCAACAAGCATTGTCTATCTCATGCGGTGCATGCAAAGATGCCCAAGATACAGTACACTGTCTTATCGTCTGTACGGTTTCACCAACAGATGAACGGACACGGCAGAATAATCACAAGACAGGGTTGTTCCGTCCCACTGAGGAATCACTTCAGTGGTCAAGGAAATTCGGCCTCGGATCTTTGAATTAACATCTTCCAAAGCAACTTCGGGATTTAGAACAATGCAGAGTCGTGTATCCATGAGGATGGTCTTAACTGTGACCTTGGGTTCATGTCACACTGCTGGTGACCGCAGCACTTTCTCCAACCCCTCAAGAGCAGGAGCACGCACATGCACACCCCTCACACACACACCACACGCGCATGCGCACAACACGTGCACACAACACACGCACACACACGTACCCCTCACACACCACATAAGCGTGCACCCCACACGCCGCGCACTCCCAACACATGCACACCCAAGACACATCCAACACACCCACCCCACATGCCCACATTTTAAATGCATTTTCTGACCTAGGATGTCCTCTCTGGTACCCTGGGGCAGCTCATAAAACCATTACTTATCACGGGGATTGACTTGAAAGAACTTCTGGAATTTGCATGTTAACCTTTTTATGATGCCTGGAATTTATTTAATGTGTTATTGCAGTGTTTACAGTATAAATTAAATTGCGCTGTATTTGAATTTTTGTTAAAATGTTTTCGAAAAGCTATACCTTAAATTGGAAAATAAGAATAAACAAGTGTTATTAAGCAAAGAATATAATCATAATTAATTAGTTCACAACAAACTGTATGCATTGTTATCTTTGATTCCTATCTATTTAGCATCCTATTAACAGAATTTCATGAAAAAAATCTAGAATAGAGATTTCCAACGATCCACATCATTTTGAATAAATGTCTCCTCAACTCAATCGTAAATGTGTCCTCACCTCTTATTCTGTGATTATAACCCCTCATTTCTGGTTTCCTCTGGCCAGAGAAAACATTCTCCCTGCATTTGAGAAACTGGCTTATTCTCCTTGGACCAAAGAAGGTTAAGAGATGATCTAATTAAGGGGTTCAAAATTGTGAACAATACTGATAGGGTAAAGAAGAGTATTCTGTTTCTACTGTTTGGTATCTCAGTAACTAGGGGTCACAATTTCAAGATTGTCAGCAAGACTGGGAAATGAGGAGCAATGTCTTAACTCAGAGTTGTTAGGATTTGTAATGCGCTGCCTGGGAGTGTTGTGGAGGCTGGTTCCATTTGAGGTTCTAAAAAAACAGATGGATTTATATGTAGTAATTAGTATAGAGGGCTATGGAGATAGAACTGGAGAATGGGGCTAGCAGTAAAAGAAAATATAGGCAAATACAAAGGATAAGCAAAATCACTAATATCAGAAATATCATATCCAAAGGGGTTCTATCATCTCTGTCTCAGAACTGTACAGCATAAGCACTGGCCCCTTGGACCACAATACTACATCAAACATGATACCATGTTAAACTAGTCCCTGCTGCCTGCCCTTGGTCCACATCCTTCCAAATTCACGTGCTGATCTAAAAGTCTTTTAAATGCCTTTATCTTATCTGGTTCCACCATCACCACTGGCAGCGAGTTCCAGATTCCTACCACTTTGTGTACAAAATGTGCCCCTCACATCTCCTTCAAACTCTCCCCCACTCCCCAGTTTAAATGCATGCCCCCTAGTTGTAGACATTTCAACTCTGGGGGAAAAAAAAAGATTCTGACCATCTACCCTATCTAAGCATCTCATAATTTTCTAAGGTCAAAAGTCACACAACACCAGGTTAATTTGAAATCACAAGCTTTTTAAGCACTGCTCCATTCATCAGGTAATGTGAGAGCGCACCCAGGCACAGACTTTATAATCAGAGATCAAAAGATCATGCAAATGATGTGAGCGGCTGTTGACAGGCCGAATAATAGGTCTCTGAAGGTGATCAAGAGTGTCAGATGGTATGAGTAAACTGTCAACAGCTGAATAACAAGTGAAGGGATGACCTATAATCCGATTTGTTGAAGCAGAAAGATAGTTGCAAAAAACTAAAATTAAAGTGATGCTGGATACAAACCAAATGGCTAGAATAACATAAAAAGGTACAAGAGTCACATGCCGAGGGTCCAACCTAAGTAACAGGTCATCCAAAACTATGCAAATTAATTGACGTACAGAGATCATAAGTTATCAAAGTGATTGTGTCAAAACAGGAAAGTACGGAAGATTTTGCAGAACAGCACGGTGGGGTCACATATAGCATGACGCGAACCCAAAATAACAGTTCAGACTGTCTTCATGAGTACAGAACTTAGCTATTAGTTTCTGTTTGATGATTCTGTGTTGCTGCATGCTTATCTCGAAGGTCACTTTGGAGAACACTTAACTGAAGATCAGAGGCTGAAGGTCCTTGACCAATGAAGTGTTCCCCTACTGGGAGGGAACATCCCTGTCATGAATACTAGGATTATTCCACAGCACAACATCGTGGGCCGAAGGGCCTGTACTGTGCTGTACTTTTCTATGTTCTATGTTCTAATACTACCATCACAAGTGGGAACACCACCTGCCATATCATGACAGATACTGATGTGACTCAGCCAATGTTGTCTACCTCATAGACCACAGTCAAGGAAGCCCCAGGGCATGGTACATTGGCAATACTATGCAGGCGTTAAGACAACAGATGAATGGATACAGGGCAAGAACCACCAGACAGGAATGTTCTCTCTCAATCAGGGAACACTTTAGCAGTCAAGGGCATTTAGCTTCCAATCTTCGCTTAAGCAAATGATCTTTTGTTATGATCTTTTGACTTCTTTGATTATGAAGTCTGTGCGTGGGTGCTGTCTTCACATCACCTGATAAAGAGGCAGAGGTCCGAAAGCTTGTAATTTGAAATAAAGCTGTTCAACTATAACCTGGTATCATGTGACTTTTGACCTTGTCCACCCCAGTCCAACACTGACACCTCCACATCATAATTCTATAGACTTCGATCAAGTCTCCTCTCAGCTATGCTGCTCCAGAGAAAACAACCCAAAGTTTTTCTAGCCTCTCCTTATAGATATTACCCTCTAATCCATTCAAGGCTCTCTGTCTGAGCATTAAACAAATGGCAGAGGAAAATCAAAACTGTTGGATAAGCATACGGACATACATGGAATAGTGTAGGTTAGATGGGCTTGAGATCGGTGTGACAGGTTGGCACAACATCGAGGGCTGAAGGGCCTGTACTGTGCTGTAATGTTCTATGTTCTAAAACAACCACCCACAAATGCTACTTTAGTAAAATGAATATTAACTATTCCAAACGTACAGTACTGAAAAGAAATATTTAAAACAGCACCTCGTAAGGTATGGCTTTCACTTACACTGTTGTCAAACCAGAGAGGACACGTCAGAATAATGTTATCAACAGGCAAAGCCATATATTCAAAACTGCTTACTTTAAATAATTCAAGATAACAAGGTGTAGAGCTGGATGAACACAGCAGGCCAAGCAGCATCTATTTAAATTATCCAATGCCTCTGTTTTTAGTACTTTACACAGTTGTTTATTTCACCTAATTAAAATTATTAGGCTACTTTTTATTTCACATAAAAACATTGAAATATCAAGAATGGCTGTGCTGCTTTTAACAGAATAAAATGTCACAAAACACATCAGAGGTAAAAAAAACTGGAGAATGTTGCAACGCTACATGCCACAACAAGAAAGCATTCTAGCATTGTTTTCGATATCATTAGGCTAGCAATATGTTACACTCCAGACAACCAACACGAAATCAGAAATAATGTTGTCTAAATTAAACCTAATAGCATATGAAAGACTCTCATACTAGAGATAAATTGGTTTGATTGGATGCATTGAGTACAAAATGTCAAACAAAATCTCACTTCAACAAAAGAAGTCAAATCAAAAGTGAAACAGCATTTTGTTCTAAATGAGGCTGGAGTTACTAATTCTTGTAGAACACACCGGCAGCATAAACTAACAATATAGGAAATAAAAAGGTGACATTTTTCAATATGACTTCCAGGAACACCCCAACTTCTCATTTCCTTTTTTAGAAACTGAAAGCAAATTACTTGGTATTCTGAACACAAATTGTTTTGTGGTCTTGGTAAAAGTCATTATTGCTCTACCTTCATAACTTAAACCACAAAGGACAACAGTAGCGTCTTGAATAACCGCTATATTAAATTTTTGAAAATGGAAAACAACTGAAAACACTTCAACAGTTCAACAAAATGAAACACCAAATTTGGAAGTTGGCACCAAAAAGACTCAGGAATCCACTTCTGAACCTGATAAAGGTGGCAATTAACTGGACAAGGAAACCGGCCATGGAAAGGGTTATTGGTCCCAACTGTCTGTCTCCCTTCAGTGGTTATGTCCAACCCTGGTGTCTTTGGAGAGGGAGCATATGGTGTCTGCTGGTACACTTCAGGCATTCTGTGACTAATGGGCACTGACAGAACTGAACTACATCATCATCCATCGCAGAACACCAACTACAATTTGAATTTCTCCAGTTTCCTTTGAATGTTTAAAAAACTTTCTAAGAGTGCCCCATTGGGACTGCTCATTCTAGATCAGTTTAATTTGACTACTGGGTTTTTATTTTAAAATAGGATGCCAGTTCCTTATTTAGGTTGTCTTCCTAAACTTTTGAATATTCAAACCATTCCACTGAGGGACTCTTACCATAGAAACTAAGGTAGCCCTGTTTCTCTTTATAATGTGGCTCTCCATCATCGGAAGATATGATCTCAGTTGCTGAGTACTTTAGTCCAGGATTGTCTCCTCACAGTTCAGATCTTTGAACATACTGGCTCACCTGTGCGCCACTCACCCAGGCCCCTTCAACAAAACCTTTGAAACATGTGATCACATCATGTAGAAGAACGTTAGAGCAGATGTGTGGGACACTACCACCCATAAATTCCCCTGCATACCACTTACCATCCTGTCTTACAAATATATTGTCATTTCTTCCGCATCATTGGGTCAAAATCTTGGAACGTCCTCCAATACAGAATTATAGGTCCACCAACACCAAATGGATTGCAACAGTTCAAGAAGGCAACCCACCTTCTCAAGGGCAATCAGGGTTAGGCAGTAAATGCAGGTTTTGCTAGCAATATCCACAGCACTTAAATGAGTAAAATAAAAACCCAAAGCATTCCTGTAACAAGTGAAAACATCTGCCTCAGGTTTTGCTACTTTTCGGCTTGCTGTGGAGTCTCCACATTCTCAAAAGATTCTGGCAAAAGTAGAGCTTCTTCCATGGTTTATATTGGCCGTTCTTTCTTCCTGCATTACACCCTGTAATAACTCAGGAATTCCAACTGGATTTGATCAACGAAAATAGAGTCACTAATCGTGGCATACATCAGCTAGTCCCAGCACAGGAAAGACAGTTCTGCATCCCTGGATCTGTTCTTTTTAAGTTCTACAGACCCGTTCCTGTTTCTGCTTTTACTTTTTTCATCAACAATGAATGGTTTAATTCCATCACCAAATCATCATAACTTTTTTTTCCACCATTAACCAACACCAGTAAAATAACCATGCACCCAATTAGATATTTATATGAAAAGCCCATTGTGGACTTTGCAAATCATCAAAAGTAAGGGAAAGCTAAACAGCATGAGAAGGGGGTCTGGGTCTACCGTTTTATTCTTTTACTTTTTCTATATTTTTATATCTGGAAGTATTCTTACATACAAACAAACTGCTTTCCCATTACTAAATCAAATTTAGGCTTCTTCTGTTGTTCATCATCAGTAGGGCACCCATACAGCCAATTAGGAACATGCACGCAAACTCTATTAAATGTTTGGGTTTTTTTTAAAAAAAAGGTCCGCAAGTGCTCTTACTCACCACTGACGGCTCTCCAACCACCGAGTGACTAACTTTTGTCGTTTGTTTGTAATCATTAACCGCCAGCAGTACAGCACGCATATAGTCAATTAAATAAGTACAGACTAATTCTATCACAGGCAATGCAAACCATCAGAAGACAGGGAAAGGAGGAAGGGGCCTGGGTCTACTTTACACATAGATATTTTCAAACGTCCTCGTCAGGGATGTTCTTAAACAACCATGGAGCAAGTGGGACCGGAGCATGGGCCTCCTGGCTCAGAGGGTGGAACACTACCATGGCACCTCAAGAGTCCATCTTGTAACAAAAACAGGAAATTTCTGGAAAAGCTCAGCAGGTCTGTTAGCATCGGTGGAAAAAGAAACAGAGAAACAGCCTAGATTGTAGCTGGAAAAAGTTTGGTATATATGAAGATTGAGGGGTGGGGAAAGAGGGGAGGAATAAATGATAGATGGAGATGAAGCCCAGACAGAGACCAAACAACAGTTGGGTTGACAAAGGAATGCGTAAAAGGTCAGCCTAGGAGAATGAATAGCTGTTAATAGGGACCATTAGTGGTTTTTGGTAGCAGCCCAGGTGACAACAAGGCCTGATGTGTAGAAATTGGGGAAAGAACATGAGAGAAAATGCTCAAGTCCAAAAATTGTTGAACTCAACATTGTGTTCAGAAGGCTGCAGGATTCCTAAGAAGAAAGTGAGGTGCTGTTCTTGCAGGTTGCGCTGAGCTTCGCTGCAGCACTGTAACAATCCGAAGACAAAGATGTTGGCCAGCAAACAAGGTGTCATGTTGAAATGGAAGGGAACTGGAAGCTCACATCACTTCTACCAACAGAACGTAGATGTTTTGCAAAGTGGTCGCCCAGTCTCTGTTTCATCTCCCCAATGAAGAGACACTGTCGACTTAACTTTAAGTTCAGCAATTTTAGGGCTTGAGCACTTTCTCCCACATCGTTACCCCAACCGTCACAAACCAGGCCTTGTCATCACACGGGCTGCTACCACAAATAACCCATTGTCAACCACTAATAGCCCCCACGAACAAATATTCATGCTTCCAAGCTGACCTTTACACATTTCTTTGTTTGTTTGCTCTCACTGAGCATCATCTCCATCAGTTATTTTCTCTTCACCTCCTATCCAACACCCCATTACCAGCATATATAGCAACCTTTACACAGCTACAGCCAGTTCTGAAAGAGTCTGTGGGCCCCAAAATGTTAACAGTTTCTCTCTCCACAGATGCTGCCAGAGCCTTTGAGTTTTCCAGAAATTTCACCAGATTCCAGATTGTTGGGAATCCCTCCTGAGTCTGCTTTATAACAGGCTTTTCTTAAGTAATTCAGAAGAGATCTAACACACAACTGAATGGCTTTCCCAACACTAAATCAGTGACTTTTTTTGGTTTTTAATTATTAATCACTACATAGCCAATTAGCAACTCAAATGCAAAGCCCATTACGGGGAATGCACACCATCAAAAAGTAAAGGTAGGTCATTGCCTGTTACCATACTCAATGAGCTCCAAAGGGAGACTAATTAATGATTTCCCATGGGTCTTAACTGCACTTGTTTTTTTCCTTTCTCCTGTTGTTTGGTTCTGTTGGGTTGGGTTTTCTCCTCAGTGCTGCTCCTGGGTCTGTCACTATGTGTCATTGTGATACTCTGTCTTGAAAGTGGCTGGGTATCCTAGGTGAGGATCTAGAGAGATTGTTAAATCTAGGCATTTAGTTAGATTATCTTCTAACTAAATATTCTACTATTTACACAATTAAGCATCGCATATGGCTGCACACATAATCACATCTCTCCAGAGTTTGCTGTCATTGGATTGAAATATTACTACTGGTAGTTCAGTTACAGAGACTGGATACAGTAGTTGGAAATAAACTTTCAATTATGAAGGATCAAGAAAATGGAACCACAGTTTCAAGATAAACACAATGACGCAGAAAGCAAACATCCATTCATCTTCCATATTCGTTTTTCCAAGACGGGGCGGCACCTGTTAATGCTGCACTGTGACAATGTCTGGTATGCTCATTGTTTCCAAGGCAGGTGAATGATTTAGCGCCAGCTGGTTCATAGAGGACACAATAGAATTGCAAGCTGTTGCAGTGTCTTTGGCAGATTGATCAGCTCTACCATTCCCCTTTATGACACCTGTATCATCCAGTACGTGGGCAATACACTTGATTATGGCCAATTGCTTGGGTAGGAGGATGGCTTTGAGAAGGTTCTGGACATATTGTGAGTTCTGAATGGGTGATCCTGAGGAGGTGAGGAACCCTCGTTGGGATCAAAGCTGGCCAAAATCATTGGCCACACCAAAGGCATATCAGGAGTCAGTATATATATTAGCCAATTTCCTGGTGGCTAAGATACAGGCTCGTGTTAAGGCAAAAAGTTCTGCTTTCTGGGCAGATACAGGAGGATTGAAAGAGGCTGATTCTAAGGTGGTCATGTGGTCCACAATAGCATAGCTTGACAGGGGAACTCCTAAAGGTGATATTGAAGAGCTACCATCCACGAAGAACATTAGATCTGGCGTTGGTAATGGGGCATCTGAAAGGTCTGGTCAAGGGGAAGTTAGGAAATGATTCAAGATAAACATAGAACAATAGAGCACAGTACAGGACCTTCGGCCCACAATATTGTGCCAAACCTTTACCCTAATCTTAAGGTCTATCTAACCTCCACCCCTACCTTTAACTATTATCCATATGCCTGGCTAATAACGGCTTAAATGTGCCGAATTAGGCCAACTTCACTACTTTCCCCAGCAATGCATTCCATGCCCCTACCACTCTCTGAGTACAGAACCTACCTCTGACATTGCCCCCACTATCTACCGCCACTCTCTTTAAAGCTATGCCCCCTCGTAATAACTACCTCCACCCTCGGAAAAAGTCTCTGGCTGTCCACTCTATCTATACCTCTGATCATTCTGTACACCTCTATCAAGTCACCTCTCATCCTTTGTCATTCTAAAGAGAAAAGCCCTGGCTCTCTCAATCTTTCCTCGTAAGACCTTCCCTCCATTCCAGGCAACATCCTGGTAGATCTCCCCTGCACCTTTTCTAACGCTACCACATCTTTCCTGTAATGAGACGACCAGAACTGGACACAATACTCCAGATGGGGCCAAACCAGGCTTTTGTATAGCTGTGGCATAACTCCACGGCGCTTGAACTCGATCCCTCCATTAAATGAAAGCTAACACACCATACGCCTTCTTAACAACTCTATCCACCTGGGCGGCAGCTTTCAAGGAACTGTAAGAACATGAACCCCAAGATCCCTCTGCTCTGCCAGACTGCCAAGAATCTTTCCGTTAACCCATTCTGCTTTCAAGTTTGCCCTTCCAAAATGAATCACTTCACACTTTTCAGGGTTAAACTCCAACTACCACTTGTCAGCCCAGCTCTGCATCCTATCATGTCCCTTTGTAACCTAGAACAGCCCTCCGCACTGTCTACAACGTGACCCACCTTCGTATCATAAACTGGTAATGGAAGAAATGGCAACATATGGGAAAATTCTGTATGCAGTGAATTCTGAAGGATCACTGGACCTGAAACGCTAACGCTGATTTCTCTCCACAGATGCTGTCAGACCTGCTGAGTCTCTCCAACAATTTGTGTTTTTGTTTCAGATTTCCAGCATCTACAGTTTTTTGTTTTACTTTATGCAGAAAGTTATTAGGGTTTGGAATGTGGGGCCTGAGAAAGGCCGCCTGCTCTCATCTGTTTATCACTAGTCAGATTCAACAAGGTGAAGACAAGGATGATCTAAGCTCTACCATCTTCTGGAATTAAACATCATCCTCACAAGTACTACTCCTCAGCTGAGGTACCAAATGATAACTGCATTCCAGATTTGAGATCAGAGATTATGGGAACTGCAGATGCTGGAGAATCCAAGATAACAAAGTGTGGGGCTGGATGAACACAAGAGGCCAAGCAGCATCTCAGGAGCACAAAAGCAGATGTTTCGGGCCTAGACCCTTCATCAGAGAGCTGTTTGTTATCTTGCATTCCAGATTTGTCTGCCAGAAGGGAAACAGCCCACTGAGGTCATCAGTCAAATGATGATTGTTTTACAACTCTGAGAACAGCTTAAAATGGCAATCACACAACTCCGACAAAACAGAACAAAATCATGCACTTTTGAAAGCATTATCATTTCCATCTACTCTCACGTCATATGCACAGAATTGTGGCTGATGACCACAACCACAATGCTATAAGTCTACTGTTACCATCCATGTTACTAACAAAAGGCACAAAATGCTGATCATAATACGTCCATCAAGAACAAGATGACAATGTCCAGCTTTCTGTTGCTGATCAGGAATTTGCATTGAAAATGTAACTTTTTTTTCTCTTTCTAACAGAAACCTGTAGATCATTTAAACATTCTCTATTCATATTTCAGATTCCCAGCACTATTCAGACCTTTATATTGACACTGATTCACAGTGAACCAAAGCCTTGTATCAGTGTCCACAATCCTCAATGTCTCACACAAAACATCACCATCCCTGGGCAACACAGACACGCATCTAGCACCCACCCACCGACCGACCGACACCTACTAAGCACCCACGAAGCAACCTCTGACCTCCCCTAGACACCCAGTGACCGCCCCCCCCGCCAGCCGCCAGCCACGAGCCACTGATCACCCCCGCGACGGCCACTGCCCCCTCGCCCACCACCCAGTGACCCCCTCCCGCCCACCTAATGACCCCCAGCTCCCGTGTTGATATTTTGCGGTCCGATCGCTGCCGGTCTTACTCTGATTGCGGCCGCGGTCGGGTGTGACCAGGCTCCGCTCTGTCTCTCGGTCCGGCCCTTCCCGCGGTTTCCGCTTCTGGAAAATCCTGCGTCTTCCCCGGGGCCGCGGCTCCAACATGGCGCCCGGAGCACGTGACTGCTCCTGTCAATCACACCAGCTCCAGCCAGTGAGGTCATCCGAGGGTCATCCCAACGGTCAGCACATAGTCAACCCTCAACCTATGGTCAATACAACGGTTAACCCAGGTCAATCTACAATCCAGGGACAACCCAAAGTCAATGTAAGGTCAGTCTGCAAACAACAGTCAACACAGGGTCAACCCAAGATCAACTCCACAACCTAGATTCATCCCAAAGTCAATCCAAGGTCAATGCTCTGGTCAACCCACACCTCAGGATCACACCAGGATTAATCCAGGGTCAACACGAGGGTCAAGTCACAACCCAGGTTCAGCTGGCAATCCACGGTCAACCTGCAATCCAGGGGTCAACCCACAACCTAAGGATCATTCTGCAATCCAAGAGTAATCCTGTATACCTGGAGTTATCCTGGAGTCGCTATGCAATCTTCCCTCTTCTTATGTGAAAACTACGTTGGTTGCAGATTTCATTCTAAGTCATGACTGAAAAACACAACATAAATAATCGGATCCAGTATCAATGGGAAAACAATATCATATCATAAAAATTGGGGTAGCACGTTTTAATCTTTTTGTTATGCACTATGTTCACTGCGACAGCTTTAGAAGGTTTCAGGAAGGTATGGTTGGTCAGATGGGCAGCACAGTGGCAGATGGTATTTGATCCTGAAAAGTGTAAGGTTATGCATTTTGGCAGAAGAAACAAGATGAGGGAGTATTTAATGAATGGCAGGATACTGGGTAGCTCAGAGGAACAGAAGGATCTTGGGGTAATTATTTACAGATCCACAAAGTTGGCAAAGCGCATATATAGAATATTTAAGAAGGCATATGGGACACTTGTTTTCATCAATCGTGGCATACAGTGTAAGAGTAAGGAGATAATGGTGGAGTCCCAGCATCAACTTTACTGCTGTGTTCCTCCAGCTCCACACTATATTGAAATAATGATGAGATGTACAGAGTGTTGGTTAGGCCATAGTTGGAGTACCGTGTGCAGTTCTGGTCACAGCACTACAGGAAAGATGTGATAGCACTAGTGGGGGGTATGGAGGAAATTCACTAGGATGTTGCCTGGGATGGAGAAATTGAGCTATAACGTGAGACTAGATAGGCTTGGATTGTTTTCTTTAGAGCAGAGAAAACTGAGGGGGGGACATGATTGAGGTATACAAGATTATGAGAGGTACAAACAGGATGAGTATAGAGCAGCTGTTCCCCTTGGTTAAGGGGCCAATCACAAAGGGGCATAATTTTAAGTAAAGGGCCAAGAGATTCAGAGGAGATTCGAGAAAAAACTTTTCACTCAGATGGTAGTGAGAATCTGGAATGAAAACCTCACAACGTTTAAAAGAAATGTGGACCAGCACTTGAAGTATCATAACATTCAAGGATATGTGACAAGTGCAGGAAATTGGAACTTGCGTGTCTTTACTGGTAGTTATTGTCAGTGCTGACTCAATGGGTCAAAGGGCCTTTTCTGCACTGTATGACTGTATGACTCTATGTTAACCTTAAATATCAAAATATATTAGCTCCCACTCAACATAACATTCAAATGTAAAGAATCATGCAGTTATGAAGATCAAAGCATTTGCTGAACAAATAAAACAAAATCCAAAAAGGAAACACACAAATCAATTCCAAAAGCATAAAAAACAGAAGGTTGACATTTTAAGTATGACACTGATGATTAAATCACTTATCTCAACATATTCTAACTCATCTATAAATTGTAAACCTGCCATTTGTCTTTATAACTGTTGCCTGACCTAGTGTACTTATCCAATTAACATTGCTTTTGTTTTACCGGCACTTATAACAACAGCAATTTGCATTTATATAAAATGCCTAACTTATAGGAAAAAAAATTCAATTTCAATTTTGGCTCAACTTCTTAATGTTCCACCTCCACCTACTCCCAAGGGTGTCACATCTGAGTCAGAAGGCTATGAGTTCAAATACCACTCCTCATTTTTTGCATGTAGCCTGGGCTGACAGTAATCTATGGGGACACTGCACTGCCAAATATGTGGTCTTCTGAGTGAATCATCACAGCTATGCCCAGTCTGTTTGTTCAGATTTCTCTGTCCTGACATTCCTTATTGAAAACAGATTTTACTGGTTGTTTATCTTATTTGCAATTGATAGGAGCTCACAAAATGTAAATTGGCTGCTATGGTTCTTACACAAATTATACATTAAATATACTTCATTGCTTGTGAAAAGCAATTTGGGACAACCCAAGGACTTGGAAGTTTTTAAATAAGAGTACATTCCTTCTTTTTATCAAAAGGAATAAGTTATTGGCAAAATTCACACAAAATCCTGTAATTCCTTCCCCAATGGCACTGTGGGTCTGCCTACAGCACATGGACTGCAGTCGTTCAAGGACGCAGCTCACCATCACCTTCTCAAAGGCAATTAGGGAATAGGCAAGAAATGCTAGGACAGCCAGATCTTGTGGATAAATTTTTAAGATCCCTCCATGTTCTTGACTTGAGATGTCAGCTGTGGCTCAGTTGCAAAACACACTTCCCTCTGAGATAATGGGAACTGCAGATGCTGGAGAATCCAAGATAACAAAGTGTGAAGCTGGATGATCACAGCAGGCCAAGCAGCATCTTGGGAGCACAAAAGCTGACGTTTCGGGCCTAGACCCATCCCCTCTGATGAAGGTTCTAGGCCCGAAACATCAGCTTTTGTGCTCCTAAGATGCTGCTTGGCATGCTGTGTTCATCCAGCTCTACACTTTGTTATCTTACACTTCCCTCTGAGTCAGTCAGATGGCTGTTCAGTCCTACTCAAATATGGAAGCTGCCACTTCAATGCAGCACCAAAGGAATGAAATGCTGTCTTTTGAATGAGACATTAAACCACAGATCCATATCTTCTCTCAGGTGGGCATTAAATATCCGACAGCACAATTGGTATTGCAAGTTCAGTGCACCAAATTCAGAATATTTCCTAGTAACAAAGAGTTTGGCACTCCCCCGAGGTCTCTATTGTTAAATGTGTAATATGTCACCATGACTCTAAAAACAGAAAGATCATACTATTGGATCCTTGGTATATTGTCTCCCTCCATTTCCTTAAGTTACAGCAGGACAAATACCAATTAAATCCTGCTGACAATCATTATCCAATAACTCTGCCCTTAAAATTTGTATTCATAGAACCCAAAACAATGCATACTGTAGAATTGTGAGAAAATGGAATGCAGTGCACTGGAGAATATAGCTACAAAGTCAGTTGGGACATCTGAATAGGAAATGACTGCTTACTTAGGACATAAAGGTCTTTAAGGATATAGAAAAACTGATGGGAAGTGGGATTTTAAAAGAAGAACTGGCATAGATAACGAAAATAGAAGGCACCATAAGCTGAATATTTCTCTTTGCCTTTGAGGAAGAAGACATTGTGAATCCCCATTCCCCAATCTCATTAACAACATTACGGAATGGTTTGGAACTTAGAAGGTTCTAGAGGCAGGGTCATCAAATATTTTGAGGGCAGAGGTTCTTGGTAGACAAGGGAATCAGAGTTTATCAGGATAAATGGAAATGTTGAATTCAGCACACATGTAGGTCAAGCATGAAGACAGAAATTGAAAGGTTCTTGATTAGTAAAGAGACCAAGGGTTGAGGAGAAGGCAGTAAAATGAGGTTGAGAAACATCATCTATGAGTGAATTGTGGAGCAGACTTGCTGGGCTGAATGGCCTAATTTTGCTCCCTTATCTTATCATTTTATGGTTTTATTAAATGGCTGAGCAGGCTTAAAGGGCTGGATGGTCTATTTCTGCTCCAAGTTTACTTTAAAAGTAACATTAAGATCCTGACAATCAATTTTCATATTCAATGTAAAATACTATATTGCACACAGCTCTTAAATTCTCTATTGATATTATCATCAAGTTAAGATGAATTCGTCAACCAGAATCCTACACTTGATTATTTGCACATGAATTGAGCTTCCTGAAGGGGCATTGTTTTCAGAGTTTGGCAATACCTGTCTCCACTTCACTACAAACACATATATTGTTGTAAACACTTGTGACATTACTAAGAATAACTCCTCTGAGGTTTTGGCTGTCTTCCCTTCCCAAACAATATGAAACCCTTGCCAAGAACTTTTTTCATGAAAACAATGTTCCTTTAGTTTTATCGCACTTAAGTGGACAGGGAATTGCATAAATATGCTTTATTTTCACACACATATGCTTCAGCTCCCAAGGCTGGAACTTTTTAGACTACAATCCTATTGTTCTTCACAACAGAAGTCCAACATTTCCTTCCCCTGTTTTCCTGTTGCTGTAGATATGAATCATTGTAGCAGAGATGGTGATGAGTCACATTGGACCAGCAATAGATTTTTGATCCATGTTGAGTACACTAATTTTTAAAATTTTCAATAGAGTTTGTGTGAAGATCAGAAGTTAAAAGGTAATAACAGCAAAATAGCCATTATAGATCAACAAATGGAGAGTAATATCTGTAATTATCATGCAGAAATCTTAGTGTAAATGTGAAAGGGGGAAGTCACAGGACCATAAAATATAGCACAGCCAATTAGCACACAGCAAGATCCCAAGTTAACCTTGATTAGATGAATGACAAGGTAATTTGAATATCACTAAAGGGAAGAATGTTGGTCTTGTTCTATGAAGAGTGCCATGGAATTTTTGTACATCACTTAAGGTAATACAGAGATAATGGGAACTGCAGATCCTGGAGAATCCAAGACAACAAAATGTGAGGCTGGATGAACACAGCAGGCCAAGCAGCATCTCAGGAGCACAAAAGCTGACGTTTCGGGCCTAGACCCTTCATCAGAGAGGGGGATGGGATGAGGGATCTGGAATAAATAGGGAGAGAGGGGGAGGCGGACCGAAGATGGAGAGAAAAGAAGATAGGTGGAGAGAGTATAGGTGGGGAGGTAGGGAGGGGATAAGTCAGTCCAGGGAAGACGGACAGGTCAAGGAGGTAGGATGAGGTTAGTAGGTAGATGGGGGTGCGGCTTGGGATGGGAGGAAGGGATGGGTGAGAGGAAGAACAGGTTAGGGAGGCAGAGACAGGTTGGACTGGTTTTGGGATGCAGTGGGTGGAGGGGAAGAGCTGGGCTGGTTGTGTGGTGCAATGTGGGGAGGGGACGAACTGGGCTGGTTTAGGGATGCAGTTGGGGAAGGGGAGATTTTGAAACTGGTGAAGTCCACATTGATACCATTAGGCTGCAGGGTTCCCAGGCGGAATATGAGTTGCTGTTCCTGCAACCTTTGGGTGGCATCATTGTGGCACTGCAGGAGGCCCATGATGGACATGTCATCTAAAGAATAGGAGGGGGAGTGGAAATGGTTTGCGACTGGGAGGTGCAGTAGTTTGTTGCGAACTGAGCGGAGGTGTTCTGCAAAGCGGTCTCCAAGCCTCTGCTTGGTTTCCCCAATGTAGAGGAAGCCACACCGGGTACAGTGGATGCAGTATACCACATTGGCAGATGTGCAGGTGAACCTCTGCTTAATGTGAAATGTCACCTTGGGGCCTGGGATGGGGGTGAGGGGGGAGGTGTGGGGGCAAGTGTAGCATTTCCTGCGGTTGCAGGGGAAGGTGCCAGGTGTGGTGGGGTTGGAGGGCAGTGTGGAGCGAACAAGGGAGTCACGGAGAGAGTGGTCTCTCCGGAAAGCAGACAGGGGTGGGGATGGAAAAATGTCTTGGGTGGTGGGGTCGGATTGTAGATGGCGGAAGTGTCGGAGGATGATGCGTTGTATCCGGAGGTTGGTGGGGTGGTGTGTGAGAACGAGGGGGATCCTCTTTGGGCGGTTGTGGCAGGGGCGGGGTGTGAGAGACGTGTTGCGGGAAATACGGGAGACGCGGTCGAGGGCGTTCTCGATCACTGTGGGGGGAAAGTTGCGGTCCTGGAAGAACTTGGACATCTGGGATGTGCGGGAGTGGAATGTCTTATCGTGGGAGCAGATGCGGCAGAGGCGGAGGAATTGGGAATAGGGGATGGAATTTTTGCAGGAGGGTGGGTGGGAGGAGGTGTAATACAGTGGGTTCAGGTTAACATTTCAAACAAGGGTCAATCACATGACATGAAACACAGTTCCATAAATCAGGCTGACTGTATAATTGACCAGGTCATCGTCACAAGTCAAGTAAAATTTCTGAGGTAAGCTGCCAACAAAAAACTAAACTATTTACGAGTATATTTTTGTCGCTTAAATCAATTCCAGTCTCAAGGTGATTCCTTGAAGTGTGGTCCCACTGTGGCTAAGCGCTTAGGAAAGACTAATGTTTGAACTTGCTTTATTTCTTTATTTTCTACTTAAAACTAAGAAGGTCTGCAATGTGTAACATTTAACCTCATTTTGTACATTTTACTCTACAGTATAATTATTGCAATATTTAAATTTTAACTTTGTTCTTTCTTTCTTCCTTGTTCTTAAAATTCTGTACCAGAGTACTCATACCTAGAATAGTGCCTTGTGTGGCAACATTACAGATTTTTCACTGTATTCCTGTACTTTTGCATTTAAGTACACATGACAATAAAATCAAATCAAATCCAATCAACTGCAAGTTGTTTATTCACATTGTCATTTACAAGATGGAAACTATAGAAAATCATTTCTAAATCAACACCTTTTTATCACAAGAATTATCCATTGCTAAACAGAACACTGACACGTGAAGTAAAATCAAAAAGTGTTGGATGTGTCGTCAACATCTCATATTAAAAAGGTATGTCCTTTCAGTTTGAGACTCTCCAGCTGTTCGAATGTTGGACCCTATCCTGAAATGTTATGCAAAATTTCACCTTTTCCAATATCGATTACTTCTAGTAATTTTTGACTTTACTTTAGATTTCTTTCTCCATTCAACTGGTCATAGGCTTCTGTCCTGGAGCAGATAGTATTGTCACCCAAGCTGCAAACCCCTTGGAAATATTCTGGTTAATGCTTCAAAGTATTCACCTCCAAATAAAAACATGTTTTTTAATGAAGCATAATTTCATTGAAAAAGTTCTTCAATGCTTCAGGGAACTTGTTGAGTGAGTAGCTAAATCTTAAAGGCCAAGTGTTAACTGGTTGACCATTGCCTGGGTAATTAATCATGCCATTTTTAGACTCAGAGGGGGAAAACCTGAGGTATTGTTTTCTTGTTGTTACTCTATAGGCTCCTAACGTCCAATCAAGTTGTAAGCTGTTTATCAACCATGCACTTTAGGAATGGGTGTTTGCACAAGATATGAGAGGGAACCTGGCACCACTGAACAATTTTGTAATTAGTCACTATTATACCAATAGGGTCATATGTCCTTGCTATTAAGTCTGATGGATTCCTTGCAGGAAACCTGTGCCCCACAAGTAGAAATAAATTACTAGCACCTTTCCTGAGAAGGCATGAGTCAAGTTTGAGTCTTTAATTAGTTCTAATACCTTGTCTGTCCTCTTACCCTCCACAAATAGGGGAAGCAAACATATACAGACGCTTAACCATCAACAGTGTGTGGCAGGACATATCTGATGAAGGGTCTAGGCCCGAAATGTCAGCTTTTGTGCTCCTCTGATGCTGCTTGGCCTGCTGTGTTCATCCAGCTCCACACTTTTATTATCTGGATTAAACATAGCCCTGTATTTATACATCACACATATTTGTGGAAATAAGGAAATAGAAAATGTCAAGAAAGAAAGATCTGGCTTTATTAGCCCCTTTCACAACCTCAAGGTATCTCAAAGCATTTCAGAGTTAACGAGATAATTTTTAAATGTGAAGAAACATTCACCCTGCATCCATTATATCTGTCATTGTGTTGATTCCTCATAAATTCATTCAATTACCACCCTAATGCCCCATTGAGCCACCTATCCTCTATTAGTGCCCTCATTCACTCGCCTGTTGTCTACAACCCACTTTGACTCATCTTTCCTCCATAACTCCCTCATAGAGTAACCTCTTCTCCATATCTCCCACTGCCCTTCACTAATTCAGCTCCACTTTGAACATTCACTGTGAGATTGGTGTGAAGGATTATGGCTGTAAGGTGAAAAATTGACTTTAGTCTAATCAAATGTTCATCTTTGATGACAAATGCTAGTGGTAGGGCATCCTAGAATAGATCCACCGCCAAACACTGTCCCCACCCCCACCCCTGTTCAGGAGGTGTGTAGACAGATAGTGAAAGGGCAGAGATAATAAGAACTGCCGATGCTGGAGTCTGAGACAACACAGCGTGGAGCAGGAGGAACACAGTAGGCCAGGCAGCATCAGAGAAGCAGGAAAGCTGATGTTTCAGGTCACGTCCCCATTTCCTGAAGAATGGTCCTAACCCGAAACGTCAGCTTTCCTGCTTAGTAAAAGGACAGGGCTGGCTGGATGATTAATAATATGTAGTAGACATGACACTTTCTGAGTTCAAATCCTACGCTGATAGCTGGATTGCTATCATCCACCAGTAGGGCTGAGTGGTAGGGGATTGGACTTAACATCCAATGGATGTACATCTGCATGAGTTCGACCCCCACTGTTGGTAACTGAACTCCACCCTTGTAGAATGTATAGGACCAGAGTAATCTCAAAGTAAGGGTTCCCATTCAAGATCGAACTGAGCAGTAAGTTATTCTCTCAGAGGGTACTGAATCTGTGGGATTCTTTGCCGTATAGGCTAAATCATTAAGGATTTTCATGGGTGGGATAAATCCTTAATCAGTCAGAGAATCAAGGATCACAGAAAAAAAAACAGGGAAGTGAAATTGAGGAATATCTGATCAGAAATGATCTCATTACTTCTAATGAACTTATGGAAAAGAAGCCAGAGTGAAATTGTAATGAAAAATGCTGTTTATTTAGCAGATATAAAATAAAGTACGACAGATGCTAAAGTCTCTAATTTGTTCAGTGTCTATTTATACTGTTGTCAAGTGAATGCTTTGATTAAATTGGAAACCTGTAACCAATTCTCAAAGATCCACTGTTTTAAATGTAATAACAGACTGCTCTCAGCAAGCTTTATAATATACCAAACAGCCCCAGGGTGTGACTTATTGTTGGCTTCATTTGTTAGAGTATGCCAATGTTTCCAAGCAGGCAGTCAATCCCAGCTCAGCATCTTGACTGCAAATTTATGATAATACCCGTGAATTCAGTCTGTTCCTAATCCTCTTCTGGAGCAGTAAACTGTCCTCACAGGAGACTATCCTATCTCTGGAGAAAACCAGCTCCAAATCAGATTTGTGATAACAAAGTGTGAAGCTGGATGAACACAGCAGGCCAAGCAGCATCTCAGGAGCACAAAAGCTGACGTTTCGGGCCTAGACCCTTCATCAGAGAGGGGGATGGGGAGAGGGTTCTGAAATAAATAGGGAGCGAGGGGGAGGTGGATCGAAGGTGGTTAGAGGAGAAGATAGGTGCAGAGGAGAGTATGGGTGGGGAGGTAGGGAGTGGATAGGTCAGTCCAGGGAGGACAGACAGGTCAAGGAGGTGGGATGAGGCTGGTAGGTGGGAAATGGAGGTGTGGCTTGAGGTGGGTGGAGTGGATAGGTGAGAGGAAGAACAGGTTAGGAGGCAGGGACGAGCTGGGCTGGTTTTGGGATGCAGTGGGGGGAGGGGACGAGATGGGCTGGTTTTGGGATGCAGTGGGGGAAGGGGAGATTTTTTAGCTGGTGAAGTCCACATTGATACCATTGGGCTGCAGGGTTCCCAGGCGGAATATGAGTTGCTGCAACCTTCGGGTGGCATCATTATGGCACTGCAGGAGGCCCAGGGTGGACGTGTCGACTAAGGGATAGGAGGGGGAGTTGAAATGGTTCGAGACTGGGAGGTGCAGTTGTTTATTGCGAACCGAGCGGAGGTGTTCTGCATAGCGGTCCCCAAGCCTCCGCTTGGTTTCCCCAATGTAGAGGAAGCCACAACGGGTACAGTGGATGCAGCATACCACATTGGCAGACGTGCAGGTGAACATCTACTTGATATGGAAAGTCATCTTGGGGTCTGGGATGGGGGTGTGGGATGTGGTGTGGGGGCTAGTGTAGCACTTCCTGTGGTTGCAGGAGAAGGTGCTGGGTGTGGTGGAGTTGGAGGGCAGTGTGGAGCAGACAAGGGAGTCACAGAGAGACTGGTCTCTCCAGAAGGCAGACATAGGTGGGGATGGAAAAATGTCTTGGGTGGTGAGGTCAGATTGTAGATGGCGGAAGTGTCGGAGGGTGATGCGTTGTATCCGGAGGTTGGTGGGGTGGTATGTGAGGACTAGGGTGATTCTCTTTGGGCAGTTATTGCAGGGGCGGGGTGTGAGGGATATGTTACGGGAAATGCGGGAGACATGGTCAAGGGCGTTCTCGACCACTGCAGGGGGGAAGTTGTGGTCCTTGAAGAACGCGGACATCCAGGATGTGTGGGAATGGAATGCCTCAATCCTGGGAGCAGATGTGGCGGAGACGAAGGAATTGGGAATAGGGGATGGAATTTTTGCAGGAGGGTGTGTGGGAGGAGGTGTATTCTAGGTAGCTGTGGGAGTCAGTGGGCTTGAAATGGACATCAGTTACAAGCTGGTTGCCTGAGATGGAGACTGAGAGGTCCAGTAAGGTGAGGGATGTGCTGGAGATGGCCCAGGTGAATTTGAGGTTGGGGTGGAAGGTGTTGGTGAAGTGGATGAACTGTTCGAGCTCCTCTGGGGAGCAAGTGGCGGCGCCGATACAGTCATCAATGTAACGGAGGAAGAGGTGGGGCTTGGGGCCTGTGTAGGTGTGGAAGAGGGACTGTTCCACGTAGCCTACAAAGAGGCAGGCATAGCTGGGGCCCCTGCGAGGACCCATGGCCAGCCCATTTGTCTGTAGGAAGTGGGAGGAATCGAAAGAGAAGTTGTTGAGGGTGAGGACGAGTTTCGCTAGGCGGATGAGGGTGGGGGTGGAGGGAGACTGGTTGTCCTGTGGGACAGGAAGCGGAGGGGCTTGAGGCCATCTGCATGAGGAATGGTGTATAGGGACTGGACATCCATGGTGAAAATGAGGTGTTGGGGACCGGGGTATTGAAAGTTCTGAAGGAGGTGGAGGGCGTGGGTGGTGTCACGGACGTAGGTGGAGAGTTCCTTGCCCAGTTTTAGCACTGACCATGTGACAAAGAACAAGAGGATTAATGTATTGACACTAAGCTAATCTCACTATCATGCCTAGCTGCCCTTGAGAAGGTGGTGGTGAGCTGCCTTTTTGAACCACTGCAGCCCACGTGCAGCAGGTTGACCCACAATGCCCTGAGGGAGGGAGTTCCAAGATACTGACCCAATGACATTGAAGGAACGGTGATATATTTCCAAGTCAAGATCGTAACTGGCTTGGAGGAAAACTTGCAGGTGGTGGTGCTCCCAGGCATTGCTACTATTGTCTTTCCAGGTAGCAGTAGTGGGTTTGGAAGATGCTATCTGAGAATCTTTGAGGTGAATTTCCGCAGTGCAACTTGTAGATAGTACACACTGCTGCTACTGAACATCAGTGACTGAATAGGGTGAATCCTTGTGAATGTGGCACTAATCAAATGGGCTACTTTGTCCTGGATGGTGTCAAGCTTCTGAGGGCTTTTGGGGCTGTATTCATACAGACAAGTTGGGAGAATTCCATCACACTCCTGACTTGCGACTTGTAAATGGAGTGTAGATTTTGCAGTGTCAGGAAGTGAGCTATTCACTGCAGAATTCCTAGCCTCTTAACAACTTTTGTAGCCACTGTATGTACATGGCTGGTGCAGTTCAGCCTCTTGTCAGTAATAGCCCCTAAAATATTGATATGGAGGCGGGGAAATTCAGTGATGGTAGTGACATTAACCATAAAAGGGTGCTTGTTTAATTCTTTCATGTTGGATATGGTCATTGCCGAAATGTTGAGGCCTACAGGTTACTTCTCACTTTTCATCACATGCTTGGATGTTATAAATCAAAGCAAAATAATGCAGATGCTGGAAATCTGAAACAAACACAGACAATAGAGAAACTCAGCAGGTCTGGTAGCTGCCAGCAGCAAAGAGAAACAGAGCTACCATTTTGAATCCAGTATGACTATTCATCAGAATAACTTGTTTCTAGTCTACTTTCAAGTAGAAGGAAGAGGAAAATAAAAGCAAGGGCCAATGTTATATTGAAATGTATCTGGGGAGCTCAGTTCTGTGATTTGCATATCCTGTGCGAAGTAGGAAATCCTGGGTGGTCTTGCTGGTCTGGATGATCATGGGAATAGGAGATGTCTCTGAGTGGCAGTAGGGGCACAACACTGCATTCATGAGGCTGAGTGATTTGTGGATAGTATGTTTCAGGATGTAGTCACCCCACAGCTTAAGGAAGTGCTGACAGAGAGGAAATGGCTGAGTGCCAAACAAAGGAAGGGGACAGGCAAGTGGTGAGGGAATCCCCCAAGTGTCCCTCACTCACAAACAGACTTCTGGCCTTGAAAAATTCTGGGAATGATTGTTTCTTTATGGACGCCAGGCACACTAAAGGCCACAGCACTGTGGAATGTCCAGCTGCTTGAGGGTCGAAGGAAAAGTATGGAAGGGCAACAGTGGTCAGGAATTCAGTAGTGAGAGGCTTTTGGAGCCAGAGGCATGACTCTGGGAAGATATGTTGCCTCCTAGATGCCAGGATCACAAAATGGCTACAGGGTTTTATGAAGGGGTAGGATGAACTGATGTAACAGGCTTCAAGTGAGGGATGTGCTGTTAAAGTGAATATGGTAATTTGCTGTTGGGTCTGTTGTACACATTAGTCATAGAGGGCTGACGATGAACAGGTGAAAACTGAGTTCAGCAGCAGAGCTACTGAGCAAAATTTGTTCCAGAGATGTCATGCCCCTTGACCATGATTGCATTTTGTACTATTGGAGCAAGTGGTAAATACAGTCACAGGAGTCATAGAGATGTCCAGCATGGAAATAAACCCTTCAGTTCAACTTGCTCCTGCCAACCAGATATTCTACATTATTCTATTCCCATTTGCCAGCATTTGGCCCATATCAATTCCTCCTCATATCTCCATCCAGAATCCTTTTAGTTTTGTAATTGTACCAGCCTCCATCATTTCCTCTGGCAGTTTATTCCATACATGCACCACCCTCTGTGTGAAAAAGTTGCCCTTTTAAATCCTTCCCCTCTCACCCTAAACTTATGCCCTCCAGTTTTGGACTTCCCTACCCTGGGGAAAAGACATTGTCAATTCACCCTATCCATTCCCTGCATCATTTTATAAACCCCTATAAGGTCACCCCTCAGCCTCCAATGCTCCAGGGAAACAAGTCCCAGCCTATTCAGCCCCTCTCGATAGGTCAAACATTCAAAGCTTGGCAACATCCTTGTAAATATTTTCTGAACCATTTCAAGTTTAACAAAATCTTTCTTATAGCTGGGAGACCAGAGATGAATGCAGTTTTCCAAAAGTGGCCCAAACAATATCCTGTAAGGCCACAAAACAACATCCCAACTCCTATACTCAATGCACTGACCAATAAAGGTAAATGTTCCAAATGTCTTTGCTATCTTGTTATATATACAACTCCACTTTCAAGGAACTATGAACCTACACCCCAGGATCCCTTTGTTTGGCAACACTCCCCAGGACCTTACGATTAAGTGTATAAGTCCTGCCCTGATTTTCCTTTCCAAAATGCAGCACCTCACATTTATCAAAATTAAACTCTGTCTGCCACTCCTCAGCCGATCGGCCCATCTGATCAAGGTCCCATTTTACTCTGAGGTAAGCCCACTACACCATCGATTTTGGTGTCATCTGCAAACTTACTATCCATACCTCTTACATTCACATCCAAATCAAAAGCCGTGGAGCCAGCACCAAACCTCACAGCACACCGTTGGTCACAGGCCTCCAGTCTGAAAAGCATTCTGCACCACCGCCCTCTGTCTCCTACTTTTATTTTATTACTGTTTTCAAATTATCAGATAATTTAAATATTTTGTGTCAAGTAAAGCAGAACAGTCCAAGACAATCTGGAGTCAGAGTGAAATCTCACTTACACAAAATTCAACCCGCAAAGGGACAAAGCCATAGGTCTAAAGCAAAATATTGCAGACGATGAAAACTGAAATAAAAACAGAAAATGCTGAAATATTCGACAGTTTGGGTAGCATTTGTGGAGGAAAAAATTCTAGGTTGGTGTTAACGCTTCCACTGCTGTTCGATCCTTTTCCATCAGGTAAGCACTCACTGTTGTGGAAAGGATAATGTCTGTCTCATCAGCTAATGAGCTGTCGGCTCTCTTAACAGCTCAGTGAGTTTCTCCAGTCAGTGGTTCAGGCAGGCAGACAGACCACATCTGACTTGTATGTGAGGAGCTGCTCTCTGTCAGATGTACAGAGAAATTAGAAATGTAACCTCATTGTGCAGCAAAGATTTCAGCTGGTGACATTCGACACTGAATTTGAATTTGGTTATGGCACAATGGTAACGTCCCTACTCTTTAGACTAACTAAACCCAATTTCATAATTCCATCTGTTCTAGGATGCTGCCTGGATTCGATGGCAGGTCTTATGAGAAAAGGTTAAAACAGCTAGGGCCTTTTTTCATTGTGAAAAAGGATGAGAAGTGACTTGCTAGAGGTGTAAGATGATGAGAGGCATTGATAGCCAGAGACTTTTTTCCCACAGCGGCAACAACTATTACGAGGGGGCATAATTTTAAGGTGATTGGAGGAAGGTATAGGGGAGATATCAGAGGTAGGTTTTTTACATAGAGAGTGATGGGTGCATGGAATGCACTGCCAGTGGTGGTAGTTGAGTCACATACATCAGGGACATTTACGCGATTCTCGGATAGACACATGGATGATAGTAAAATGTAGGGTATGCAGGGTAGTTTAATCTTAGAGTCGGATAATAGGTATGCACAACATTGTGGGCCAAAGGGCCTGTGCTATCTTGTTCTATGTTCTAGGTTTATGCTAAGTTTTCTGAGCCAGTTTTGAGGAAAAACAAATTAAAGGATAACTTTTTTAAAAAACAAACCTTCTGTAGCCAAATAACCCAACAGTTGAGGTTGTTGAGAGCTGGAAAAAATACCACTGAATTTATAACTCACCCATGAACAGTAACCCAGCATACAGTAAATTAGCCAACATTTTTTTAAAAAATGAAAACTGAAAGAACTGTGGACGCTGTAAATCAGGACAAAAACAGAAGTTGCTGGAAAAGCTCAGCAGGTCTGGCAGCATCTGTGAAAAAAAAATCAGAGTCCCCAAGGGTCACCAAACCTAAAAAGTTCAATCTGATTTTTCTTCGCAGACACTGCCAGGCCTGCTGCGCTTTTCAAGCGACTTTTGTTTTTGTTTGTTTTTTAGAAAAAATGCTTTGTTAAAAATATGCAAAAACTTGCATTTATTTGTTACTTCACAGAGAACTGTGTACATTTTTTCAAAATAGGAAGTTACTGAATGCAGGAAACACAACACAATTCAACTTGCTTCAGTGATAATGGGAACTGCAGATGCTGGAGAATCCAAGATAATAAAACGTGAGGGTGGATGAACACAGCAGGCCCAGCAGCATCTTAGGGGCACAAAAGCTGACGTTTCGGGCCTAGACCTTTCATCAGAGAGGGGGATGGGGAGAGGTTTCTGGAATAAATAGGGAGAGAGGGGGAGGCGGACCGAAGATGGAGAGAAAAGAAGATAGGTGGAGAGGAGAGTGTAGGTGGGGATAGGGAGGGTATAGGTCAGTCCAGGGAAGACGGACAGGTCAAGGAGGTGGGATGAGGTTAGTAGGTAGGAGATGGAGGTGTGGCTTGGGGTGGGAGGAAGGGATGGGTGAGCGGAAGAACAGGTTAGGGAGGCAGAGACAGGCTGGACTGGTTTTGGGATGCAGTGGGGGCTGGGGAAGAGCTGGGCTGGTTGTGTGGTGCAGTGGGGGGAGGGGACGAACTGGGCTGGTTTTGGGATGCGGTGGGGGAGGGGGAGATTTTGAAGCTGGTGAAGTCCACATTGATACCATTGGGCTGCAGGGTTCCCAAGCGGAATATGAGGTGCTGTTCCTGCAAGCTTTGGGTGGCATCATTGTGACTGCAGGAGGCCCATGATGGACATGTCATCTAAAGAATGGGAGGGGGAGTGGAAATGGAAATGGAAATAACTATTTCCACTCCCCCTCCCATTCTTCAGATGACATGTCCATCATGGGCCTCCTGCAGTCACAAAGATGCCACCCGAAGCTTGCAGGAACAGCAACTCATATTCCGCTTGGGAACCCTGCAGCCCAATGGTATCAATGTGGACCTCACCAGCTTCAAAATCTCCCCTTCCACCACCGCATCCCTAAACCAGCCCAGTTCGTCCCCTCCCCCCACTGAACCACACAACCAGCCCAGCTCTTCCCCTCCACCCACTGCATCCCAAAACCAGTCCAGCCTGTCTCTGCCTCCCTAACCTGTTCTTCCTCTCACCCATCCCTTCCTCCCACCCCAAGCCGCACCTGCATCTCCTACCTACTAACCTCATCCCACCTCCTTGACCTGTCCGTCTTCCCTGGACTGACCTATCCCCTCCCTACCTCCCCACCTACACTCTCCTCTCCACCTATCTTCTTTTCTCTCCATCTTCGGTCCGCCTCCCCCTCTCTCCCTATTTATTCCAGAACTCTCACCCCATCCCCCTCTCTAATGAAGGGTCTAGGCCCGAAACGTCAGCTTTTGTGCCCCTGAGATGCTGCT
Organism: Stegostoma tigrinum; assembly: GCF_030684315.1. Taxonomy (NCBI): domain Eukaryota; kingdom Metazoa; phylum Chordata; class Chondrichthyes; order Orectolobiformes; family Stegostomatidae; genus Stegostoma; species Stegostoma tigrinum. The sequence continues at coordinate 621,198 of NC_081362.1, forward strand.
GGGCCTGCTGTGTTCATCCAGCCTCACATTTTATTATCACAATTGAACTTGCTGCCCTCTGCTGTCATTTGTGACCAGTGAGGATTGTGTTGTAATGTGGAACAGTGAACACTGGGAGTCAATGTTCTACAATTCACAGGAACATTCTGAAAACGTTCTGGACAAATTTCCACCTCCTGAGCCCAAAATCTTTGTGTTTCTAATTCATTTCATCCAGATGTAGATACGATCACAGCCTGATCTTAATCTGCAAAACATGTTTTGACATTAATCCAGCGACGCCCTCATCCCATGAATGAATAAGGAAAATTGAGACTGTTGCTTACTCACTTCATATTTTAGGGCTTATATATTATAAAGTACTTTTTACAGATGCAACAGTTTTGAATAATTAAGCAGCGTGCATTTTAAATTTTTTAAAATAACATTTTAATTGCAAACACATCATCACTTTCCTCACATATTATAGAAATGAACTATATTATAGTATTTACTCAATAGGATTAATAGGATAAATTAAAGGGCAGCGGAAACATTTTAAGGATGCCTGCCCAACACTCCTGATGAGCTGAAATATCGTGCTGATAAGTGGGAGACGCTAGCTAATGCCTGGCCAAAGTGGCGCAGGTTTCTTTTGGGAAAGCACCGAATACACTGGGGACATTTGTTGAGCAAAGCTGAGGCATGAAAAAGATCGCACAAACCTTCGAACAACTTTACCTACCCTTGCACGTAGCATAATGTACAGATCAAATTTTACAGCCATTTCGAACTGGCATGGGGTCAAAGCATCTTCAATTCCGGACGGCTGACTTGGAAGAAGAATATGAATGAAAACTGAAAGAACTGCTGATGCTGTAAATGAGGAACAAAAACACAAGTTGAGAAAAAGCTTAGCAGGTCTGGCAGCATCTGTGAAGGCGAAATCAGAGTTAATACTTTGGGTCCAGTGACCCCTCATCGTGTAAACCTTGTTTAATAATTCTTCGGATTTCTCACTTAACGTAAATTGAAGTGTCACGAGCACTTTAAATAATAAATAGACACTAATATTGCAATTTTGATGTGTAATATAATTTAGAACATTAAATTTGCTTTGTTTGTAGACTGGCGTTTTGATAATATTTTAAATAGTTTTCAGATATAAAAATGTCAAGATGGATATTTAAAGATAATGGGAACTGCACGTGCTGGATATTTAAAGGTCTGGTTTGTATAATTTGAATGAATGTGGACGGCATAAATTTTTTCCCAAAATACATATTTTTGAGCAATATTTTGTATACTTTTTAATGACATCCTTTTTTGAAGCGAGCAGCGAATTGAAAATCTGTCACAAGTGAGGAGATGTTAAATTTGCTGCACAAAAAACATCTACCAGGAGTGGGGTTCGAACCCACGCGGACACATGTCCATTGGATCTTAAGTCCAACGCCTTAACCACTCGGCCATCCTGGTCGAAGGTAGCAAGTGTATTGCAACATGGCCCCATGATGTTGATGGTAGCGTTCGCCAGTTTTGGTGAGTTTTTATGTATTTTGGTGGGAGTACCCAAGCCTGCGGTACCACCGAGAATCCCCGCCTCGGACCCGCGGCTCCGGGGCAGCGACAGTGAGTCACACGACCCTGGGCCCAGTAGCGGAGCTGCGGGCCTGGCCCCGCCCACTGACCCCGGCTCCGCCCTGTGGACCCAGGTCACGCCATCTGACCCGGGCCCCGCCCTCTACCGCAGGTTCCGCCCCATTGACGCTGGTCACGCCCATTGTCCCCGCTCCCGCCCCTCCGACACGGGCCACGCCTTCTGCCCCGAGCGCGGCCGCATCGATACTGGTCCCGCCCATTTCCCCACACCGCCCGCCCACCGGCCCAAGCCCCGCCCGATGTGTTAATTGGCCCCCGACCCGTTGCTTTGGCATCGCCCCCCAGTTCTCGCCTGCATTGCCACTTCATACCACCTGGTGGCAGGCGTCCTGCCATAAAACAATAACAAGATAACCAAGTGTGGAGCTGGATGAACACAACAGGCCGAGCAGCATCTCAGGAGCACAAAAGCTGACGTTTCGGGCCTAGACCCTTCATTAGAAAAGGGGGATGGGGTGAGGGAACTGGAATAAATAGGGAGAGAGGGGGAGGCGGACTGAAGATGGACAGAGGAGAAGATAGGTGGAGAGTTGCTGTGTTCGTCCAGCTCCACACTTTGTTATCTCGGATTCTCCAGCATCTGCAGTTCCCATTATCTCTAAGGCACAGCAATGTCTCTCCTTCCTCAGGCAGCTCAGGAAATTTGTCACATCCATAAGGCCCCTCACCAACTGCTACACATGCACCATTGAGAGTGTACCATCTGGGCACAATAATGGCCTGGTACGGCAACTGCTCTGCCAGGGACTGTGAGAAACGACAGAAGCGGATGTGCACAGCCCAGCCCGTCATGCTAGCCAGCCTTCCATTCATTGTTTCCACTTACACGGCTCACTGCCACAGAAAGGCTGCCAATATCATCAAAGACCTATCGCACCCTGGTAATGATCTCCTACATCCTCTTCCATCAGGCAGAAGATACAGAAACCTGAACACACACCAACAGGTTCAGGAACAGCTTCTTCTCGGCTGTTACCAGACTGATGAAAGAATGCTCCAGCCTTAAATAACACTGATCTTGCTAACATTGATCTCACCGAGTGCATGCCCCATACAATGTAACATGGACGCCTCTGTCTAAGTCTTTTTGATCTGTATATCCTTTGCTTACTATGATCTGCTTGTACAGCTTGTAAACAAAGCCGTACTTCAGTACACGTGACAATAAATCAATCAATCAATCAAAAAGTTTCTCTTTGTAACCATAATACTTTAAAATATAGGAGCAGAAGTAGGCCATTCAGCCCATCAAGTTGTCCCACTGTTCAATGAGAATCACAGTTGTTCTAACAATTTGCAACTTCACTCTTCTATCTTTTCCCAGTAAAAGTTGATTTCCTTACTGATTAAAAATCTGTATATCTCAGCCTTGAATATATTAAATGACACAGTCTCGATAGCCCTCTATGTGGTAAAGAATTCCACAGACTCACTGGCCTTAGAGAAGAAATTTCTTCTCACCTCTGTAGTCATGCAATACCAGGCTATAGTTCAACAGGTTTCATAGGATCCCCATTGTGTGGAAACAAACCCTTCGGCGGAACACATACACACCAACTCTCTAAACAGCATCCAACCCAGACCCAACCCCATCCGCCTACCTCTTTTCCCCATAACCCACCTAATCTACACCTCTCCGAACACTGCGGGCAATTTAGCATGGCCAATCCACCTAGCCTGCACACCTTTGGACTGTGGAAGGAAACCGGAGCACCCAAAGGAAACCCACACAGACACAGGGACAATGTGCAAACTGCACACAAGCAGCCACCCGAGGGTGAAATTGAACCCAGGACCCTGGCACGATGAGGCAGCAGTACTAACCACTGAGCGACCATGAACTTAAAATCACAAGCTTTTTGTGCATTGCCCCTAAGTCTGTTTTAAAAGGGCCTTGCTTTAATATCCTAGCATACATCCCGTTAGGTTCAAGGGACCTATCAATCTTTAGCCCCATTCTTTCCTAATAACTTTCTCTAGTGATAGTTACTGGATTTATTTCCTTTGTCCCTTGCTTATTTAGTATTCTTGTCTTCTATCTCATTGTTTATTTGGGTAAATGGAAACTGGGGAAATGCAGATGTGAAGGAATTGGTCAGTTACTTGAAGAGGATGATATTGCACATGGATTATAGAAAACTTTCCATCAACTTTCGTGCTCCTCTGATGATGCCTGGCCTGCTGTGTTCCTCCAGCTCCATGCAATGATATCGTGGAGTTGCACATCATTGAATATGAAAGCTACTGAATTAGCCTTGTACGAACATTCTGGAGGAACACTAATAGATGGCAAAATGTAGGCTGGAAGACTCGCCATGGAAAAGTTATTCTACTGGAGGAGGCCACGGCCTATTGTGTCTGTTGAGACTGAATAAACTAACTGCTCACTTTAATCACTACAATCAGCCATTGTTCCATAGACTTGCAGGTTACAGAATTTCCAAAGCAAATGCTGGCTCCTTTTAAATGACTTGACGTTTATGTTTTAAATGCCAATGTGGGCAGCCAATCCCAGATCTCCACCACCAAGGAGTGAGCCATCACACAGGACGCATGAAGACAGATTAGTGCATTCCTAATTAAAGACAGAACCTGGTATATCTCAAATATAGTCATGTATGTGTAAGATGTGCCTTTGGGTTCTTTTGTTTAGAGTCAAACTCCAATGTTTCTTTGTTTCCTTGATATGCTACTATACAGAACTGAACTGTGTTTCTAAAAAAAGCTAGAGATAATGGGAACTGCAGATGCTGGAGAACTCCAAGATAATAAAATGTGAGGCTGGATGAACACAGCAGGCCAAGCAGGATCTCAGGAACACAAAAGCTGACGTTTCGGGCCTAGACCCTTCATCAGTGAGGGGGATGGGATGAGGGCTCTGGAATAAATAGGGAGAGAGGGGGAGGCGTACCGAAGATGGAGAGTAAATAAGATAGGTGGAGAGAGTATAGGTGGGGAGGTAGGGAGGGGATAGGTCAGTCCAGGGAAGACGGACAGGTCAAGGAGGTGGGATGAGGTTAGTAGGTAGATGGGGGTGCGGCTTGGGGTGGGAGGAAGGGATGGGTGAGAGGAAAGAACAGGTTAGGGAGGCAGAGACAGGTTGGACTGGTTTTGGGATGCAGGGGGTGGGTGGGAAGAGCTGGGCTGGTTGTGTGGTGCAGTGGGGGGAGGGGACGAACTGGGCTGGTTTAGGGATGCGGTGGGGGAAGGGGAGATTTTGAAACCGGTGAAGTCCACATTGATGCCATTAGGCTGCAGGGTTCCCAGGTGGAATATGAGTTGCTGTTCCTGCAACCTTCGGGTGGCATCATTGTGGCAGTGCAGGAGGCCCATGATGGACATGTCATCTAGAGAATGGGAGGGGGAGTGGAAATGGTTTGCGACTGGGAGGTGCAGTTGTTTATTGCGAACCGAGCGGAGGTGTTCTGCAAAGCGGTCTCCAAGCCTCCGCTTGGTTTCCCCAATGTAGAGGAAGCCACACCGGGTACAGTGGATGCAGTATACCACATTGGCAGATGTGCAGGTGAACCTCTGCTTAATGTGGAATGTCATCTTGGGGCCTGGGATAGGGGTGAGGGAGGAGGTGTGGGGGCAAGTGTAGCATTTCCTGCAGTTGCAGGGGAAGGTGCCGGGTGTGGTGGGGTTGGAGGGCAGTGTGGAGCGAACAAGGGAGTCACGGAGAGAGTGGTCTCTCTGGAAAGCAGACAGGGGTGGGGATGGAAATATGTCTTGGGTGGTGGGGTCGGATTGTAAATGGCGGAAGTGTCGGAGGATGATGCGTTGTATCCGGAGGTTGGTAGGGTGGTGTGTGAGAACGAGGGGGATCCTCTTGGGGCGGTTGTGGCGGGGGCGGGGTGTGAGGGATGTGTTGCGGGAAATACGGGAGACGCGGTCAAGGACGTTCTCGATCACTGTGGGGGGAAAGTTGCGGTCCTTGAAGAACTTGGACATCTGGGATGTGCGGGAGTGGAATGTCTTATCGTGGGAGCAGATGCGGCGGAGGCGGAGGAATTGGGAATAGGGGATGGAATTTTTGCAGGAGGGTGGGTGGGAGGAGGTGCATTCTAGGTAGCTGTGAGAGTCGGTGGGCTTGAAATGGACATCAGTTACAAGCTGGTTGCCTGAGATGGAGACTGAGAGGTCCAGGAAGGTGAGGGATGTGCTGGAGATGGCCCAGGTGAACTGAAGGTTGGGGTGGAAGATGTTGGTAAAAAAACCTCTTGGTTAAGAGACACTCTGAAGCTTGGGGTGGCTGCACTGGGGAAAGACCACTATCTGAGCACTTCCTGCTGAAGTTAGGGGGTCTGTTCAGTTATTAGACCCTCCTCGACCCTCAAATACATAGAGATGTAATCTTGTATGTTTAGATTCAGTCAAATTCCAATCTTTGTTTGTTTCATTAGTATGATACTGTGCATGTCTATGTATATATACAAAGTTATTTTTTGAATAAAGTATATTTCTGAAATAAAAAAATGATTACCACATGCAGTGGTATATCATATTCATGTATAACAAACAGTGTAACTTTGAAGTCTCAATCTGAAGACATTCTTTGTCTTCTCGTTCGTCACTTTGTATCGAACACAAGCACAAAGTGTGGCATCAAACCACATCACATAAGAGACCGATGTGAGTTTGCTCGCTGAGCTGGAAGGTTAGTTTTTAGACGTTTCGTCACCTTTTTTTATTTGAAAAAATATACTTTATTCGTAAGATGTGCAAAATAAAACATATTTGCACACCTATCCAGTCATGCAAGCCGCTCCAGGTTACCCAGGGGGTACATACACCAACTAAAGGAAGAAAAACAAACAAAGAAGGAGAAAAAAAACACAAAGCAAAGAAAACACCCCGGCAGTCGTCACCCGGCACAGTCCCCGTTGGCCCCCTGACCAGTTGGGGAAGGCGCCAGCTGGGCCCAGTTACCAGATAGGGCCCTTTTTTCTATTCTAGACGAGGGGTTTCATACGGTGGTATTTCCCCACCGCGCCTTGGCGGCAGCTGCCCCAAGCTTTAGCGCGTCCCTCAGCACGTAGCCCGGGACCTTGGAGTGCGCCAGTCTGCAACACTCGGTCGGGGTCAGTTCTTTCAGCTGGCAGACCAGCAAGTTGCGGGCAGACCAAAGAGCGTCTTTCACCGCATTGATGGTCCTCCAGGCGCAGTTGATGTTGGTCTCCGTGTGTGTCCCCGGAAACAGCCCGTAGAGCATGGTGTCCTGCGTCACGGAGCTGCTTGGGACGAACCTCAACAAATACCACTGCATCCCCCTCCAGACCTCCTATGCATAGGCACACTCCAGAAGGAGGTGATCGACAGTCTCGTCCTCCCGCCGCAGCCACCTCGAGGGCAGCGTACGGTGGCGCAGAGATTCCGGGCATGCATAAAGGATCTCACTGGCAGAGCCCCTCTCACCGCCAGCCAAGCAATGTTCTTGTGCTTGTTTGAAAGTTCTGGCGATGAGGCATTCTGCCAAACGACTTTGGCAGTCTGCGTGGGGAACCACACGACGGGATCCACCCTCTCCTTTTCCCGAAGGGTCTCGAGGATACTACGTGCTGACCACTGCCTGACGGCCTTGTGGTCAAAGGTGTTTCCTTTCAAAAATTTCTCCACGAAGGACAGGTGGTACGGAACGGTCCAACTACTCGGAGCGTTCCGCGGCAACGAGGCCAGGCCCAGCCTTCGCAACACCAGGGACACATAGAACCTCAGTAAGTAGTGACACTTGGTGTTTGCATACTGAGGATCTACGCACAGCTTGATGCAGCCGCACACAAAGGTAGCCATCAGGGCGAGGGTGGCGTTCGGTACGCCCTTTCCCCCATTTCCCAGGTCTTTGTACATGGTGTCCCTGCGGACCCGGTCCATCTTCGACCCCCAAATGAAGTGGAAGATGGCCCGGGTGACCGCAGCGGCGCAGGTCCAGGGAATAGGCCAGGCCTGCACCACATACAACAGTACCGAAAGCCCCTCGCACCTGACAACCAGGTTCTTACCTGCGATGGAGAGGGACCGGAGCATCCACCTGCCCAGCTTCTGCTTCAATTTGGTGATACGCTCCTCCCAAGTCTTCGTGCACGCCCCAGCTCCACCGAACCAAACACCCAGCACCTTCAGGTAGTCTGTCCTGACAGTGAAGGGGATGAAGGAGTGGCCGTCCCAGTTCCCGAAGAACATGACCTCGCTCTTACCCCTATTGACTTTGGCACCCGAGGCCAGTTCAAACTGGCCGCTGATGTCCAACAGTCTACTCACCGACCGATGATTGGTGCAGAAGATGGCGACATCGTCCATGTACAGGGAGGTCTTGACCTGAAGGCTTCCGCTGCCTGGGATAGTCACGCCCTTCAGGCTCACGTCCTTCCTGATGGATGCGGCGAAGGGCTCCACACAGCACATGAACAAGGCAGGAGAGAGCGGGCAGCCCTGCCTGACTCCAAAACTGACGGGAAAACTGTCCGATTCCCAACCGTTGATCGAGACTGCGCTAACGATGTTGGCGTAGAGCAGCCGGATCCAATTGCGGATGCCCTCCCCGAACCCCAATTTGGAGAGGACGTCCCTCATGTAAGCATGAGAGACCCTGTCGAAGGCCTTCTCCTGGTCCAGGCTGACGAGGCAGGTGTCCACCCGCCTGTCCTGTACGTAGGCGATCGTATCCCTGATGAGCGCGAGGCTGTCAGCGATCTTCCTGCCCGGCACAGCACAGGTTTGGTCAGGGTGAATCACCGACTCCAGGACAGACCTGACCCGGTTGGCTATGAGCTTGGCCAGGATTTTGTAGTCCACATTCAATAGTGAAATGGGACGCCAATTCTTAATTTCTTCCCTCTCCCCCTTCCTCTTGTAAATGAGGGTGATGATGCCCTTCCTCATGGACTTGCACATTTCCCCTGCCCGAAGCGCACTATCGTACACCTCCAGCAGGTCCTGGCCGACCAGGTCCCACAGAGCGGAATACAGCTCGACCGATAAGCCGTCGCTCCCGGGAGTCTTATTCCTCTCCAAGGACTTGAGGGCTCTAGTCAGCTCATCCAGGGATATCGGCCAGTCCAGCCACTCCCTCGTGCCGTCGTCTAAGACCTCCGTGATAGATGACAGGAACGACTCGGAGGCCGTGCTGTCCGTGGGCTTTGTGTCGTACAGTCCGGCATAGAAGGACCTGCTGATCCTCAAAATGTCGGGCCGAGACGACGTCACCGAGCCATCGTCCTCCTTCAGCCGGCAAAGCACAGAGCTCTCTTTGTGCACCTTCTGAAAGAAGAAATGCGAGCACGTCTCGTCCTGCTCCACGGAGCGGACCCTGGACCGGAAGATTATCCTGGAGGCCTCCGCGGTGAAGAGCGAGGCTTGCTGGCACCTCACCTCGTGGAGGTCCTCCGTGACATCGACCCCCCATCAACTGCAGAAGGAGCAGGTTCTGCACCCTTTTCTGGAGTCGCGAAAGCTTTCCCCGCCTCTCTCTCGCCTTCCGAACACCCTTGAGGACAAAGAACCTCTCGATGTTCTCCTTCACCGTCTCCCACCAGTCGCCCGGAGACTCAAAGAGGGGTTTCACGTTTCTCCAACTGGCGTACTCCCTCTTAAGGTCCTCGACGTTCTTTGGGGTCAACAGAGTCGTGTTGAGCTTCCACGTCCCCTTGCCGGCCGGCTGGTCGTCCTGTAAGTGACAGTCGGCCAGCAGGAGGCAGTGGTCAGAGAAGAACACTGGCTCGACGCCGGTGGACCTAGCAGCAGAATAGCCAGGCCCGAGGAGCGACAGTCGTTACCCCCCGACCAGATCGAAGGCCCACAGGTCCAGGCGCCGGACCATTTCCCGTACCTGCTGAGGTGCGGTATCCCGCACTCCTGCAGAAACAGGAGGTCCGCCTCGACGGTGGTCAGGTAGGCCAACGTGGACACACATCTTGTGGTTGACTTAACGCTGCGCACATTAATGCTCGCAACTCGTACCCCCATTGTGGGCAGTGACCGCAGTACCCTCCCCAAGTCCAAGATCCAGCCCCTCCATCTGTCCCTTCATGCCCATTGCCCGGGCTAACTGCTGGACGCTCTCCGGGCTCAGGAAACCGTCCGTGCTGCCTTCCGGGTAGCATGCCGCCGTCAGGGGTGTGGAGGCAGGAGGGTCCGGCTCCGGGTCAGGCTGGGGACGCGCTGTTTCCTCCTTCCCGCCTGGAAATTCCGGGGGGCCCTCCAGTGCCCCAGCGGCACTTGACTGGGTGTCGGAGGGAGCCTCAGGATGCCTCCCGTCACCTGGAAGCGGGGTGCTGCTTTCCTTCTCCCTCGAGATCTTTAACTTCTGCTTCGGGTGGGCCCTGTCCGAATCCCCCTCGTCAGAGGAGCTCTTATAGCCCCCCTGTAGCTGCCTCTTCCTGCCTGATGGTTGTGGTTCCTGGGCCTGTCGACGCACCTTCCTCCTCGCTTTCCAGACCGTTGTCCACTCCCCTGGGTCGCCTGTTGCCGCCTCCATCGACTCTGGGTTGTCGGCGGGGAGCAGAGCCTGCAGGGGGCGCTTCGCTGGCCTCGGGCCCATCCTGCGGGGCTGGGCCCTCCTGCACGACCTGGCCCTCTTGCACATTAGTGGGGCCCTTGCTGGGCCTTGGTGCCTTCCTCTCCTCCGGTGGGGCTGGCCCCGCATTGCCCCTGCTGGCGACCTGGGCGTAGGTGGTCCCCCGCTGCGGGCATGCCCTGTAGAGGTGGCCCGCTTCCCCGCAAAGGTTGCAGCTTTTCTCTTGTGGGCAATCCTTTGCAAGGTATCCCTCCTCCCTACAGTTCCTGCAGATGGTGGCTTGCAGTCGGCCGCCATGTGACCTGACCTACCACAGGCATGGCAGACTTTAGGTTGCCCTGCATAGGTCAGGTAGCCCCTGCTCCCGCCGATCGCGAAGCTGGACGGTGGGTGTACGACATTCCCGTCCGCGCCCATCCTCAGCGTCACCTTGACCTGCCTCTTACTCGTCCAGATGCCAAAGGGGTCCACGATGTCAGTTAGGTCCCCTTCCACCTTCACGTACCTTCCGAGGAAGGTCAGGACATCAACTGCTGGCACATGCGGGTTGTACATGTGTACAGTCACCATACGGCTCCTCTGTGCTGGCATCACGAACAGCGGGACAGCGGTCAATACAGAGAGGGGGCCCTCCCCTCCTTTCTCCTTGAAAACCTCCAGGAGGCGCTCGCAAAGCTTGGCACTCCTGAAGGTCACGTCGTAAAAACCTCCTCCGGGGAAATCCTGCAGGCAGTAAATGTCCGCAGCAGCGAACCCACAACAGTCCAACAGGACCCTCTTCACGAAGAAGGTGCGGTCCACAGGTGCACCTTCATCCACCTTCTTCACGGAAACACGGATGGTGTTCCGGACCCCCTGACCTGGGGCACGAGCACTTGCCGCAGCCATCGTTGCAGGTTGGCTGCTCCCCTGAACCAGCGTTAGGCCGAAGCCAGCATTAAGATCCACTGGTCGCAAGGGTGCACAGCCAACCCGACGTCCTCCTTTCACCTCCAAGACAGCACTCTCCTCCTCTCGGTCCACAAGAGAGTGGGTCTTTATTTTGTTCCGGATGTAAGCTGGTTCACTGAGCTTGAAGGTCTGTTCCCAGATGTTTTGTCACCAATTTAGGTAACATCGTCAGTGAGCCTCCAGTGAAGCGCTGGTGTTATGTCCCGCTTTCTATTTATCTGTTTAGGTTTCCTTGGGTTGGTGATGTCATTTCCTGTGTTGGTGATGTCATTTCCTGCTCTTTTTCTCAGGGGATGGTAGATTGGTGATGAAGACATTTCCGGAATGACTGCCAGACTACTCGGACCTCTTGGCATCAGGGTAGCCCACAAACCCACCAATACACTAAAACAGCAGCTAATGAACTTAAAAGACCCTATACAGACAACAAATAAAACGAACGTCATCTACAAAATACCTTGCAAGAACTGTGATAAACACTACATTGGACAAACTGGCAGAAAGCTAGCCACCAGGATACATGAACATCAACTAGCCACAAAACGACATGACCCACTATCACTCGTATCCTTACGTACAGATGAGGAAGGACACCACTTTGATTGGGACAACACATCCATCCTAGGACAAGCCAAACAGAGACACGCACGAGAATTCCTAGAAGCATGGCATTCCAACCAGAACTCCATCAACAAACACACTGATTTGGAGCGAATCTACCATCCTCTGAGAAAAAGAACAGGAAATGACATCACCAACCCAAGGAAACCTAAACAGATAAATAGAAAGTGGGACATAACACCAGCGCTTCATCGGAGGCTCACTGATGATGTTACCTAGAATGGTGCCGAAACATCTGAAAAATAAACTTCCAGCTCAGCGAGCAAACTCACATCCAGAACCTCAACCTGAGCTACAAATCTTCTCAAAACTCGCTAACAAGAGACCAAGTCAGCAGAATCTGGTTCTAAATTTTAATGTGATGAAAATAAAGTATTTTAAATACTGCATTATTCATGGCTTGAAGTAGGCCAGGACTTATAGCCATTCCTAATCAGCCTTGAGAAGGATGATCCTTCTTGAACCACTGTGTGCTTGGACACTATGCTGGGAGGGAGGGAGATGGTCAAGGATTTTGATCTTGTCGCAGTGATGGAGCCATAGTATAGTTCCAAGTTAGGAATGTGTGTGACTTTAATGCTGGCAGTTCTCCCAGATGCTTACTGCCCTTATCCTTCAAGATGGTAGATGCTGCAACTCTGGAAGCTGCTCCCAAAGGATGCTGCAGTGTTGAATAAACTGCTGCCTCTGTGTGCCAAAGATAGTCACAGGGACCAGGCACCATTTTAATTGCTGTTAGCCTAAACATACATGAATAATTCACAGGAAATGGTGAAAAACACAGTCTATAAGCAAGTTTGGAAATCTATTCTGGGACAGTGAATTCAGAAATTGTCGTACTTACAGATTGATTTGGTACATTGGCATAATTGTTACATTTTTTTACATAATAAAACCACCCTGCTGTTTGCAATCAGCATCAGTTAATATTTTTGAACATTTATCAACTTTAATAATTTCTATACCTTTTCATTTCCAGCATATTCCATTACCTTGTAGTCATTGCAGCAAAATTACTCAAATTATTAAGGAAAATGTTAATGTTGCTATTATGGAGAATTACACACAAAAGACATAGAACCCCTACAGTGTGGAAGCGGGCCCTTTGGCCCAACAAGTTCACACTAACCCTCAGAGAATCCCAGCCCATTCTAGGTATCCCTGCACGCCACAGGGCAATTTAGCACCGTCAATTTACCTAGCCTGTACATCTTTGGACTGTAGGAGGAAACCGGAGCACATGGAGGAAACTCAAGTAGACACAGGGAGAATGTGCCAACTTCACACGGACAACCAGAATCAAACCCAGGGCCATGGCACTGTGAAGCAACAGTGCTAACCACTGAGCCACCATGCCACCTAAACAGTGGGATAAGATACTGGAGTAATGCAGTCTGATGAAAAGACTCCACCTTCAGGACTGGAAGAGAGAAAATGGGGAAAAAGTTTTTTTTTAAGGAAAGGGAAGAATGCAGTGGTCAATCCTCAGCAAAGGACTCACCTTCATCCTCCGCTGCACACACGTGAACAAATTCCACACCCACCTCGACGTCAAGCTCTTTCCACCGCCTCTGGCTCTGCACCTATTTTTGGCAAAAAGAATCCAACTCACCTTCTGACAACCTCTTTCCCCGCTTCCAACAAACTCCATCTTCCTGGACACCCCCTCCTGGCCTCCTACCCTCCCTCGGCTTTTTCAGCTCCAACTGCAGCCACAACATCAATTGCCTGGATCTCTCCACTCCTCTCACTTACACCTTCCTCTCTCCATCAGAACACACGGCCCTCTGCTCCCTTTGCTCCAACCTCAACCTCACCAATAAATCCACCAACGGGGGGTGGGGGGGTGAGGAAGAGTGGTGGTGGTGGTGGTTGGGGGTGGTGGGGTGGGCTAGTATGGCCCACTGACCTCTACATCGCTAGATGCCAACTCACTGACCTCACCTCCTATGGTCCCCTCGATCATGACCCAACCTCTGGTCACCAAGCCATCACCACCCAAACCATCAACTTTACCACCTCAGGTGGTCTCTCATCTACAGCCTCCAAACTGACAATTCCCCAACCCGGCACCGCCTGTTTTTATCTCCTATCCGAAATCCATAAACCTGACTGCATCGGTGACCCATTATCCCTACTTACCCCTACTCATCTCCTCTTCCATGGACTGCATTCTTTCCCCTTTGGGCAAGGAATTCCCTACCTATGTTCAAGGCACAATCCATGCCCTCCAGCTTTTCCAAAACTTTCAATTCTCCAAACCCAAATGTCTCATCTAAACCTTGGATGATAAGTCACTATACACCTGTATCCCCCATGAGGATGGCCTAAAAGCCCTCTGCTTCTACCTCTCCCATTGGCCCACCCAGTCCCCCTTCACCGACACTCCCATTCACTTGGCGGAACTGGTCCCCACCCTTAACAGCTTTTCCTTGGATTCCTCCCATTTCCTACAAACCAATGGGGTGGCTATGGGCACCTGCATGGGCCCAAGTTATACCTGTCTCTTTGTAGGATTTGTGGACTCCCACAAATACCTGGACTACACTTTCTCTCACCCACCATCCTGTAAAAATGCCATCCGATACTCACAATTCCTCTGCCCCCACAGTATCTACTCTCAGGAAGAGGCGTTCTCTACTCTAGGACTTCCCAGATATCCTCATCATTCAGGACTACAGTTTTCCCCTCACCAGTTATTACGGATGCCTTCAGGTGCATCTCCTCCATTTGCCACATTTCTGCCCTCAAATCCCCTCCACCCAACAACAAGGATAGAGTCCCCTTAGCCCTCACATACTACCCCATCAACCCCGGATACAATGCACCATCCTCTGACATTTCCGCCACCTATAATCGGACCCCAGCACCAGAAAGATATTTCCCACCCCAACCCTGTCTGCTTTCTGCAGGGACCGTTCATTCCCTGGCTCCCTCATCAGCTCCATGCACCCCTCCAATCCCTCCACCACACCTAGTACCTTTCCCGCAACCGCAGGAGGTGCTACACCTGCCCCACACAGCTCCCCCTCACCTCTGCCCAAGGTCCCAAATAACCCTTCCAAATCTGCAGAGATCCACCTGCACATCATCCAACCTGATTTATTGTAACCAATGCTCCTGATGTGGTCTCCGCTATACTGGGGATACCAAATGCAGACTTGGGGACTGGTTCGCAGAGTATCTGCGCTCTGTATGCACCAACCAAATCAAACTTCCAGTTGCCATCCATTTTATTTCCCCCTCTCACTCCCCTGGCGACATGTCCATCCTTGGCCTCCTCCACTGTCAGAGGCCAAACGTAAACTGGAGGAACAGCAACTGATATTTCACCTTGGGAGTTCTTAGCCCATTGGCCTCAATATTGACCTCACCTGCTTCAAAATCCCTCCATCCCCAGCCTTATCCGATGTCCAGCCCTCCCTCTCCTCCTCACCTCCCTGACCTGACCTAACCTGTCCATCTTCCTACTCCTCTATCTGCTCCTTCCCACTGACCAACCACAATAACCTCCTACCTGCATCCACCTACCCTACCCCCAGCCCCAGCCCACTCCCTCTATTTATTTCTGGGTTCCCTTCCCCCTTCCCTATTCCCTGTTCTGAAAAAGAGTTTCAGCCCGAAATGTTGACTTTCCTGCTCCTCAGATGCTGTCTGACTTGCTATGCTTTTCCAGCTTCACATTTGTTGACAGTGAGTAGTGGCCTGATTGAGATCTGTACAATCATGAAAGGTTTTAAGGGGGTCACATCATGATTCTGTTTTCCACTTGAACTGTAACATAATCACCAATAAACCCAGAAAGGAATTCAGGAGAAATGTCTTTATATCAAGAATGATGAGAATGTAGAACTTCCTACCACAAGAAATAATTGTGGTGAATTGTATCGATGCACTTATAGGGAGACCAAATGTTCATGCTACAGGGAAAGAAATAAGAGGAAATGGAGATGTGTTTCAATGAAATGAGGACTGAGAAGACCTAGTCCAAAGATGTGCAGGCTAGGTGGATCGGCCATGCTAAATTGCCCGTAGTGTTCAGGGGTTATAGGGGGATGGGTCTGGGTGGGATGCTTCAAGGGGCAGTGTGGACTTGTTGGGCCAAAGGGCCTGTTTCCACACTGTAGGGAATCTAATCTATGGGGAGCAGAAAAACCAGTATAGTCTTGTTGGGACAAATACCCTGTTTCTGTACTGTAAACACTGCAGAAACATATCTTTCATCTGAACACAATCTGTCACAAACATTGACATTTAGTTGAAATGTATCTTGCACAGCATGTGTATGCTTGCAAAATAAACTTAGCTTGCAATGTCACATCATCAGCCACAGATTTGACACAAATTGTACCAGCTGCATGGATGAGTGAAAACCAACATGTTTCCTGCTTCTTTTTCAGTTTGTTTCTCATTGGTACTGAATGTAGACAACTGGTTTAATAAATCAACATAACACCAGCACAGCTTTGCAGAGTTACTTTCATAGCCTGAAGGCATGTACCCTAGCTGCTCGCCATCTGATTGGCTGTCACCCCCTTCCCTTGTCTGCACTTTAAAGATAAGACTTCCCCAAGGTATTTTAAAATCGATAAAAACTGTTCAGGCTACATGAGCAGTTTATTAATTGCTTCCTGATCATTGTTAACATTGAGACAGCCATCCATATCAGTGAGACTTCCGACACAAAGTGAAATGTGCAGTTTCTCTTCCCCTCAATAGTTTATGATATGGAGGTGCCAGTGTTGGACTTTGTCAGCAGTTTGTTGCAGAGGAGATACCTTGTTCTAGTCAAGCTGTGAGGAGGTGCCTCAACCATAGCAGCCACAGGGAGACTTGGGAGAATCAGTCAAGGTCCTCCTTTCTCTCTTGCTACCCTATGAATTATGCTGGGGGACAAAGGAAAACTTGTCACAATATATCTGGTCACACACATGGAGAAAATCTGCTTCAGAGACAAAACCAGATGTCATGTCAGAGGTGGAAATATGATGAAGGCTGATGAAAAGTTTGGTGAATCTTAGGGAACATTTTAAAGGAGTGACAGGGAGAAGTGGAGCCCATAGTCCAGGGAGATAACTGGCTGAAAGAACATCACTATCAGTTGAACTGGACAATTCAAAATGTAGCACTGAACTTTCAGAAGTGATTTAAAAAAAATCAGAACTTGATGAATATCAATGACTAGTGGCAGAAGATAATATCTCAACTCATGGATAAGTATGAGTAACGTTTTATCCAATACTAATTATCTTACTTTCCTTTGCACCCACTGCAGTACAATCAGGACTTTCCCTTAATAATGATTTTGTGACCAGATTTGCAATACTCTAGCTGCTGACTAAACAGTATTGCACACTGTTTGAGTACAACCTATTGTATTTTATACTCTGTGCCTCAGCTAAATAAGGAAAGTACCGCATCTATCTTTTTCATCACCGTTTTGACTTGGCTTGCTATCCTCAGGGATCTGTAAACACAGACTCAAAGGTCCCTCTGTTCCTCCACACTATTCAATATTTCATCTTAAACACTGTATCACTTGATTTTATCTTGAATGTGGGCTGAATTGGGGAAAGGGCTGTTCTACAACAAAACACCAATACAGGTACTGGACTTTAAATAGCATGTTAGTGAAACTCATTCTGAGTTATGTTTACACCATGGCTTTGCAAGCAATGAGGGAAGGTGCAGGGAGAGATTGTACAGCACTGGGGTGAGTTTGTGAAGCAAGACTCAGCTGGGAAAAGGTAGCTGTTTTACTTGAGGAATTGTAACCAGTTGAGGATGCCAAAGGTCATCAGCCTGATGACAACTCTCATTGGTTCCTCAACAGCTGAACAACTTGGATTTGAAGGACACAGTGAATACGTTTCAGACTGCTAGGAGAAATGGTGACTCTGTGTACAGCGGAAGCTCCTGATTCTGAGGAAAGCCAGTTATTTTGTCACACCAGTTGCTTTAAGCTGTGACCTAAAAGAGTTTGTAGTTAACGTACAAATCACCTTGTGCTACGTCCAAAGAAGTGAAAGGATCCTGGAGAAACAGAAAATGCTGCCAAATAAAAGGATCATCTCAGTAAACTCCATGTACTGGTGCTATTGAACTGTGATCAGAGTTATTTTCCCCTTCGGTCTATAAAACCAATGCTTTTGTTGCACTGTACACATTCGTAGGGGGTGGGTGTTTAGAAGGCAGTTCAAGTTTAATAAGTACAGTTATATGTTGACAGTTTGTAGGTGTCTATGTGTGGTTAGACCCTATTTACTTTAATAAGTACCACTTCTTGTGAAGCACACAGATCTGAATTGCAGCTGGAACATCATACACCACCCCATATCCCCACCTGTCGCCAATCTCTGTTTTAAATACAGAGGAAAGACAGAAACACACTCATAGTTGTCTTTGGATTGAATAAAAATATTTTATTAATAAATTTAGCTCACTTAGATAATAAAAATATCCTGATGAAAAGAAATTACCATACTGTCACACAACAGAAGTATTTCCTGGACTGTCTACCTCTTTCCCATTGGGAAAACAGTAAAACAAAACAAATTGATGAAAAGATATAATCCACAGATCAGATGATGTCTGCCTCCTAGCGCCTAATGTTAGCTCACCTGCTGAAATGTCCTCTCCAAATACTCCAGACAAGCTTCACATCTTTAGTCAGGGATGTTAGGTTTTTGAAGCAAATGTTTCTCAAAGAGAATGACATCGATGGAGAAATTCCTAAGGCTTGCTGTTTAGTCATTATAGGCACGCATTTCCAACAAAACCACATTATGAAGAGGAAATTGGTGACCAGAGACAAATTTTGGTGATGCAGTTATCCCTGTCCCATTAACTAAGAATTATTCATTTTAGGAAATTACAATGATGGTATAAGGTTTCTGTTTTGAACATCACTAGGTAGTAAACCTTATACTATCATTGTAATTTCCTAAAATGAATAATTCTTAGTTAATGGGGCAGGGACATTGCAACATGAATTAGTAGATAAACTGTCTCCTTTAAAAGAAGTATTTTATCTTCAAAGCAACTGGGCGTCATATTTTTAGCTAGAGTTTAAAGAAGATTACACACAATAAAGTTAAAAACTAAGGATTAGACTTGTATTCAGAGTTTTATGAATAAACACAAAATCTATAAATATTTACAATACAGTATAAAAATGTTCATGTTCTCCCTGTCCAGAAATGAAAGTTAATGATATTGAATGTCTCCTGCTTCTTTATTGAAAACAAAATATTTTCTGGATCAGAAATCCAAACTCATAGAAAAAAATCAGCTTTGTTGCGGGTGGTAAGATGTATTTTTCAGATACCAGAAATATGAATAAGGTTTTTCTGTATCAAAATCATGCTTTTCCTCTTCTTACACCAATCTCAGACACCCATCAACTACAATTTTGTTTTACAAAACAGCTGTTGACTAGGGATCAATTTGAAATGTAACGTTTGTTTTGATTCTGATTGGAACAGTCTTGAACATTAAACTAGAATTTGAAACAGAGCCTCTAGTGCCGTGAATGCTTCAAGTGAGACCGAAGTTATACTGCTGTGAGATCAATAGTGACAGACCTGGAGTAAGATTCTGATTAGAAGCAGAAACACTTCCCATTCATTGTCTGTTGAATTTTAAAACTGACCCTGCATGAAGCTACTACAAAATGGTGAGGTGCTTATGAGTGTGGGGGACTTGGAAATTCTAAAGCGAGCACAATGAACTATTAGGGAAAGCCATAGCAATGCCTTCACAAGATCTTTCAAATCCAGTGGCAAGTGCATTGTCCTCTCTTAAACCAACCTGCCCAGCTACAAGGCACTAATCATTCAGAGATAATGGGAACTGCAGATGCTGGAGAATCCGAGATAACAAAGTGTGAAGCTCGATGAACACAGCAAGCTCCACACCTTGTTATCTCAGATTCTCCAGTATTTGTGTTCCCAATATCTCTGATACAATTTTAACCTCACTGTGAAGCCTCTTCCAGAGATGCTTAACCTGAAGATGTTACCCTCCTCCCTCCAGACAAACCTCAGGGGATCTCTCTCCCACTGCAACTCTCTTGTAATCCTCTATCCATCTTCGGTCCGCCTCCCCCTCTCTCCCTATTTATTTCAGAACCCTGTCTCCCTCCCCCTTTTCTGATGAAGGGTCTAGGCCCGAAACGTCAGCTTTTGTGCTCCTGAGATGCTGCTAGGCCTGCTGTGTTCATCCAGCCCCACATGTTATTATCCCTGAAGTAACTGTTTGACTCAGAAATCACTCACACATGGCTGGAGACCTCCAGGAGGACAACAAAAACTTTTCCAGCATGTCCTCAAAGTGTTCCCAAAAAGGGCAGGAATCCCCTACCAACTCTTCAAAATCCCAGACTTGTGAACAATCTAAACAGGGAAGGTTTGCTCAGGAAGGCACTGAACATTTTAAGATATGAGATTGGGAGCACACAGAAGCAAAGTTGAGGTGTCAGAGAGAGTGTATAATCTTCCAAGCCACTCAGAGTTCAAAGAATCCCTGCAGTGTGGAAACAGGCCATTCAGCCCAACAGGTCCACACTGGTCCTCTGAAGAGCAGACCCATTCCCCTATCCCTGCATTTCCCATGTTTAACCCACCTGACCTAAACACCCCTGAACACTATGGGCAATTTAGCATGGCCAATCCAACTAACCTGCACATCTTTGGGCTGTGGGAAGAAGCCAGAGCACATGGAGGAAACACATACACGGGGAGAATGTGCAAACTCCACACAGTCTCCCGAGGCTGGAATCGAACCCGGGTCCCTGGCGCTGTGAGGTAGCAGTGCTGACCGCTGAGCCACCTGTGCCCCCATCTACCTGACCCTTTGAGAACGTGTCAGAGTTGGCAGATTGGATATTGGATTTATCAGAATTTCAGAATGGATCTTACCAGAATGGAAACAAATCATCATCTATCTCAGGCACTGCTTATGAGAGTTGAACTGACTGCTATTAGTAAACTCCCATGGACCAGTCTATTAATCATGGAGAAAGAGATGAATGCAGTCTTCAATCTGCTCTCTCTCAACATGCTTTCTATTGCCTTTGGTTGATTAGAAAGGGCTTAAAACAGACGGTTTCAGGCTAATCAGTCAACATATGGAGTCTGGGAGGATGGTTACATTTGCAGCCTGGATTGTTATATTAATGTGGGATTCATTCAACCACATCCAACACTCTCACCATTGCCAGTCGGCCTGAATCACTCTGGAAACACTGTTCTCAAAAAGAGTCACGGGACCTGAAACGTTTACTTTACTTTCACTACACAGTTGCTGCTCAGTTTTTCTAACAATCTCTCTCTTCTGGTTTTAGGTTTCCACAATCTTAATTTCTTTGTTTTAAATTTAAACAATGCACTTCTATAATTTGGTATCGCTGGGATTTGAATTTGTGCCCACTATCATCACATTCCTGTCCTCTTATTGTTTGTGAGCACTTTCATTTCAGCACCTATCAGCGTCCCGCAGCTCTGGAGGTGAAGATCAGAAGGAGGGGGGTGATCAGTTTAAAATGTGACATGGTACATACAGGTGTAATCTCTCCACCTGTCCTTTATTCTCTGCCCTCTCACTTGCCTCTGACACCAACTTTACTTGAACCAAAATAAGGAAACAAAGACTCAGCAGAAAAAGTAAAAACTGAGAGTTGCTTGGAGCTACAACCTGAAGCACAAAGCAGCCCTTGTTCTAAACACCTAATGGAATTTACCCAACCTCAGCCATGAAGAAAAAACTCTTCATGGAGTTGAAAGCACTGCTGATTAACAGCAGGGGTCAAGCTGACCACAGGAAAGCCTTCGCACCATCTTCTTGGATGAACTGGAGGGGGCCCTGGACCCTCGTTCTGCAGACAGAAGAGAACTTCAGTCATCTTGATTGGTGAAGGATTTTCAATGTGATGCATCCCTGTGTTTCAGTCTAGAACGGAGACAAATGACTGCAGGTCTATGATAATAGCCTAGCTATTGAGTAACATCAGATGATGAACCAAAAATTTTGAAGATTTGGAAATATGCAGTTGGAAGGAGAGTTGGATTTGGGAGAGTGGGTGCACTGATACGCAGCTGTAGGAGGTAAAGCAAACTTAGCAATACAATTCCTTTCGAATTGGTGTGGTCTCTGGTAGAAAGGGACAAAATCCCAGACTTCCAGCTGTTGATGCAACATTCAATGCAAAAGCATTTCTTTGGAGATGAGAGTATTTTGCTGGGTTGACATAATGACACCAGGCACAGCTGGGCACCGGCACATGTTCCATCAGGGGCAGCAACAACAAAACATCTTTCGACAAATGTTGTTCCTCTTGTGCTCCACAGCTTTCTTCAGCTGCACTTTAGCCTCACCTACATAATCTTGAACCTTCTGGACATTTACCTCGATGTTGTTGAGGGTCTCTGATTGTTCTTCCACCAACACCGCCATCTGCAGGAACAAGTCATGGATCTCACGAACTCGACACTCCAGCTTCAGCAGTTCTCGGTGCCGCTGCTCAATTTCTGACAGAGCGGTCCGCGCCCCTCGCACTTCACTCAGCAGGTTCCCAGAGAACACGTCCCACTTCCCCTGCTCTATCATCTCCTCCATCTCGTTGTTGGAAATGTCTTTTCCCATGATCTCCAGCTGCCGCTGGATCCGAGCTTTGCAATTTTCCTGCTGTTTCATCTCCTCCTTGTTGTACTCCGACATGGCATCGTAGAACGTGCACAAGAGAGCAAAGTGCTGTGCCTGGCCGATGCGAACAATGGCAGCATTAGGCCCATGTGTGTTCTTTATCTCGTTGATGTAATTGCTCAGGTCCTGCAACCTCCGCTGGATCTTCTCACCCCGGCTCTTTATGTCTTTGGCAATGGAGTTTGAATCGCGTTTTATGCTGCTGAGACGTCTCATTGAGGTCAGGAAGCGAGTGTTCTGCTTTCCAAGACGTTTAATGTCCACTTTCAGGCGCCCATTTTCTTCTCGGATTTGTTGCACTTCTTTCTGAAGGATCTGCAGAATGAAGTCACATTCAAATACCAAGCCTTCATGAGCACAATCCACCTCGTCTTCGGCCTCTGCTTGCTGATGGTAAAATTTTGAACACTCTATCAATTCTTCGAGTCTGTCCTTCATTGTTCCTAAAAGAAACCAAAATAGTCAAGATCAAAAAACCAAAACGACAGCAGCAACCCAGGGTACCGTAAGTGATTTTACAGCATTCAGTAAATAACAAAAATAAAAATTTGCATTCTTACAGCATTTTTCACAGCTCGATGACAATCTGACAGAAAACAAACTGCTTTTCAGATCCACTCACTTTCCATTTGGAAACCAAACAGAATATATCTGTCGAGTAAGATTCCTCAAGAAGCATCCAGATAAATGGTTTTGTGATCTTTGTCTTTATTTAAATAACAGCGAGGGTCGTGGGAGAGTTGCTTTACTGTTCTTTAAATTCATCCACAGAATCTTTCAAATCTACTTGAGAGGGTTAATCACCTTCAGTTTCAGGTCTTATCACACAACCATAAAGGAAAGCTGACAGAATATTCCTGTGCTGCACTTTCACAGTGACCCTCATCATTATTTACGCTCCGACAGTGCGGCACTCCCTCAGCGCTGACCTCCCTGAGAGCGCGGTACTCCCTCAGCGCTGATCCTCTGACAGTGCGGCACTCCCTCAGTGCTGACCTCCCTGACAGTGTGGCACTCACTCAGCACTGACCCTCTGACAGAGCGGCACTCCCTCAGCGCTGATCCTCTGACAGTGCGGCACTCCCTCAGTGCTGACCTCCCTGACAGCGCTGCACTCCCTCAGCGCTGACCTCCCTGAGAGCGCGGTACTCCCTCAGCGCTGATCCTCTGACAGTGCGGCACTCCCTCAGTGCTGACCTCCCTGACAGTGTGGCACTCACTCAGCGCTGACCCTCTGACAGAGCGGCACTCCCTCAGCGCTGACCCTCTGACAGAGCGGCACTCCCTCAGCGCTGATCCTCTGACAGTGCGGCACTCCCTCAGTGCTGACCTCCCTGACAGCGCTGCACTCCCTCAGCGCTGACCGTCTGACAGTGCGGCACTCCCTCAGCGCTGACCCTTTGATAGAGCAGTGTTCACTCAGCGCTGACCCTTTGATAGTGCGGCACTCCCTCGGCACTGACCCTCCCTGACAGCGCAGCACTCCCTCGGCACTGACCCTCCCTGACAGCGCGGCACTCTCCTGGCACTGACCTCCCTGACAGCATGGCACTCCCTCGGCACTGACCTCCCTGACAGCATGGCACTCCCTTGGCACTGACCCTCCCTGACAGCGCGGCACTCTCTTGGCACTGACCTCCCTGACAGCATGGCACTCCCTCGGCGCTGACCTCCCTGACAGCGCGGCACTCCCTCGGCACTGACCCTCTGAAAGCGTGGCGCTCCGTCGGCGCTGACCTCCCTGACAGCATGGCACTCCCTCAGCACTGACCCTCCCTGACAGCGCGGCACTCCCTCGGCACTGACCCTCTGAAAGCGTGGCGCTCCCTCAGCACTGACCTTCCCTGACAGCGCTGCACTCCCTCAGCACTGACCCTCTGACAACGCGGCACTCCCTCAGCACTGACCCTCTGCCAGTCAGGCATTCCTTCAGCGCTGACTCTCTGACAGTGCGGCACTCCCTCGGCACTGACCCTCCCTGACCGCACGGCACTCCCTCAGCACTGACCCTCTGACACTGCGACGCTCCCTCGGCACTGACCCTCCCTGACAGTGCGGGACTCCCTTAGCGCTGACCTCCCTGACAGCATGGCACTCTCTCGGCACTGACCGTCCCTGGCCGCTGACCCTCCCTGACAGCGCGGCACTCTCTCGGCACTGACCTCCATGACAGCATGGCACTCCCTCAGCACTGACCCTCCCTGACAGCGCGGCACTCCCTTACCACTGACCTCCCTGACAGTGGGACGCTACCTCAGCAGTGTCCTCCCTGACAGCGCGGTGCTCCCTCGGCACTGACCCTCGCTGACAGCGTGGCACTCCCTCAGCACTGACCCTCCCTGACAGTGCGGCACTCCCTCAGCACTGACCCTCCCTGACAGCGCGGCGCTCCCTCAGCACTGACCCTCTCTGACAGCGCGGTGCTCCCTCGGCACTGACCCTCTCTGACAGTGCGGGACTCACTCGGCACTGACCGACCTGACAGCATGGCTCTCCCTCGGCACTGACCTCCCTGACAGTATGGCACTCCCTCAGCACTGACCCTCCCTGACAGCGCGGCACTCCCTCGGCACTGACCCTCCCTGACCACACCGCACTCCCTCAGCACTGACCCTCCCTGACAGAGCTGCACTCCCTCAGCACTGACCCTGTGCCAGTGGGGCACTCCCGCAGCACTGACCGTCTGACACCGCGGCGCTCCCTCTACGCTGACCCTCTGACAGTGCGGCACTCCCTCAGCGCTGACTCTCTGACAGTGCGGCACTCCATCAGCACTGACCCTCCCTGACAGCACGGCGCTCCCTCGGCACTGACCCTCCCTGACAGCATGGCACTCCCTCAGCACTGACCCTCCCTGACCGCACGGCACTCCCTCAGCACTGACCCTCTGACAGTGCGGCACTCCCTCAGCACTGACCCTCTGACACTGTGGCGCTCCCTCGGCACTGACCCTCTGACAGTGCAGCACTCCCTCAGCGCTGACTCTCTGACAGTGCGGCACTCCCGCAGCACTGACCCTCCCTGACAGCGCTGCACTCCTCAGCACTGACCCTCTGACAGTGCGCACTCCCTCGGCACTGACCTCCCTGACAGTGCGGGACTCCCTCAGCACTGACCTCCCTGACAGCTTCTCACTCCCTCAGCACTGACCATCCCTGACAGCGCGGCACTCCCTTAGCACTGACCTTCCCTGACAGCGCGGCACTCCCTCAGCACTGACCCTCCCTGACAGCGCGGCACTCCCTCAGCATTGACCCGCCGATAGTGCGGCACTCCAGCCAGGATTTTCTGTATCTCTGACTAGGATGGTCAAGTAGTTAAAGCGTGGGCTTAAGATCCAATAGACATCGGTCCTTGTGGGTTCGAACCCTACTCTTGATAGCAGAGTTTTTGTGGGTGATACAGTGGTCTGGCAGTGCTACTTCTCAGCAGCATGGCCCCAAGGCTGATCCTAGCCTTGGGTGGTTGTCTGTGTGGAGTTTGCACATCTCCCTGTGTCTTCATGGGTGTCCATTGGGTGCTCCGGTTTCCTCCCACAGTCCAAACATGTGCAGATCAGATGGATTAGCCACGGGAAATGTGCGGTTACAGGAATAGGCAGGAGGGTGGGATACTCTTCAGAGAGTAGGTGAAGACTTGATGGACTGAATGGCCTCTATCTGCACCCTGGGTTTTCTATGAAACAAAAGTTTGCAGGAGAAAACGTATAAATGACCTCACCTGAGGAACAGTATCCTGTAGTTATGATATCTTGTGCTTTTGAGCTCTGAGACCTGCCCAATCTGATCGCATATCAAGCAGGTGGTCTGAAAAATGTTTCAAATGAACCATGTAAGTGTACAGTGAATTTACATAGCACATTAAACACTGAAAAATGCCCTATTTTCCATGGTTTATGTTTATCTGTCAGTCTATCCACTAATAAACCGTCTGTGCCCTCTATTTAAGATAGAGTGTATTTAAGACAGAGGTAGATAGGTTGTTGATTATGAAGAGGATCAAGGGTTATGGGAAGAAGGTGTGAGAATGGGGTTGAGAACCATGTCAGCCAATGATCGAATGGTGGGCCAGTCTTGATGAGGTGAAAAGCCTAATTCTGCTCTTACATCTTATGGTCTATTGCAAAGTGTTACCTTAATTTACTACCAGATTCTCAGCTGCGGCAAACAATATCAATTTATTATCATGTTAGGAGTCCTAACCTGTAAATTCCAGTTTTGGGAAGGACTTTTTTGACACAAGGCATGGAAATACTCAGCAGGTCAGGCACCACATGTGGACAGGGAATGAGACTTAATGCATTAGGTCAATCAACGGAAATAGGAAAAGCTTCCTTGACTGTAGTTTCTTAAATACATCACACTTCAATTTTCATTCCTTAAACAGAGTAGATTTAGCTACTTCTGACAGTTTTACATTTATGCTATTGTAATGAAATTGGCAGGAAACTTAAGTTCAACTTGAGCAATATTTCATCAGTACTGCTGAAGTCCCATATTGCTGGGGCTGAAAGTGGGAACCCATGCTGTGCCCATGGGCAGCAGGACCCTGTGTGGCATTTTACTGGTGTCAGCCAATTAAAAAGGTTGTTGACAATTGGTCAGGCAGCTCTCCACCACCCCAGGCCCTAGCACCAGCCCCCAGCCTAGTCAGGGAAGGGGGGGTATTTACAGCATCATGGTCCATCACTGCCAATGGGGCTGCTCCTTCCTGGGAAGTGTTTACCTGGAAATTTCACCAGTTAGTGACCTCCTGGCACTGACAGAATGGGAGGGAATGGGGCAGGTACGCAAAGGCTCCATACTCTGCTGATAACCCCGGGCACTGCTCAAACTTCCTGGAACTTCCTGCTCTACACTGACTGCAAGAGTGACAATTCTCCCTTGGTGACTATTCCCATTAACACAAGGGGCCAATTCCCCTCTCGCTGGGACCAGAATGTCCCCCATTATGGACATGTTCATGGTTTTTCCTTATTATTTTGCTTTGTTGTGGAAGTGCAGTGTTGGATTGGAGTGGACAAGGTCAGAAACCACACGACACCAAGGGTATGGTTATGTACGTTTTGTGTCAATCCCAGTTCAGGAACACATCCCACTGCATTCCCATTTGAAAAATCCAAGACAGAAATGTGAAAACGCAAGAAGTGCACATTGTAAAGTGAGAATGTTCCAAGTGATGATTAATCACAGAAGCTGGCGGCTATTTGTCTCACCAGCATGAGGCTGAAACATGTAGCTGGCAGCTCAGACTAGGGCTGGAGGGAGGGACAGGGAGAGAAGAGAGACAGGGAGGGAAGAGAGGCAGGGAGAGGGAGGGACAGGGAGGGAAGAGAGACAGGGAGAGGGAGGGACAGGGAGAGAAGAGAGACAGGGAGGGACAGGGACAGGGAGGGAAGAGAGACAGGGAGAGGGAGGGACAGGGAGGGAAGAGAGACAGGGAGAGGGAGGGACAGGGAGGGAAGACGCTATAGGCAGGAGAGAAAGCGTGGACTGCTGTTTCTCTCTCTCTCGGGAGAAGTGTCCTTCATTCTGGTTTTACTTTGCCCTCTCACTAACATTTAACTCTCGGAAAGAACCTGCTCCTGTGATGCGAAGAGATAACGGGAACTGCAGATGCTGGAGAATCCGAGATAACAAAGTGTCAAGCTGGATGAACACAGCAGACCAAGCAGCATCTCAGGAGCACAAAAGCTGATGTTTCGGGCCTAGACCCTTCATCAGAGAGGGGGATGGGGAGAGGGAACTGGAATAAATAGGGAGAGAGGGGGAGGCGGACCGAGGATGGAGAGAAAAGAAGATAGGTGGAGAGGAGAGTATAGGTGGGGAGGTAGGGAGGGGATAGGTCAGTCCGGGGTGGACGGACAGGTCAAGGGGGTGGGATGAGGTTAGTAGGTAGGAAATGGAGGTGTGTCTTGAGGTGGTGGGGGGATATGTGAGAGGAAGAACAGTTTAGGGAGATGGGGACAACCTGGGCTGGTTTTGGGATGCGGTGGGGGAAGGGGAGATTTTGAAGCCGGTGAAGTCCACATTGATACCATTGGGCTGCAGGATTCCCAAGCGGAATATGAGTTGCCGTTCCTGTAACATTCGGGTGGCATCATTGTGACACTGCAGGAAGCCCAGGATGGACATGTCGTCTGAGGAATGGGAGGAGGAGTTGAAATGGTTTGCCACTGGGAGGTGCAGTTGTTTATTGCGAACCGAGCGGAGGTGTTCTGCAAAGCGGTCTCCAAGCCTCCACTTGGTTTCCCCAATGTAGAGGAAGCCACACCGGGTACAGTGGATGCAGTATACCTGCAAAGCGGTCTCCAAGCCTCCGCTTGGTTTCCCCAATGTAGAGGTAGCCACACCGGGTACAGTGGATGCAGTATACCACATTGGCAGATGTGCAGGTGAACCTCTGCTTAATGTGGAATGTCATCTTGGGGCCTGGGATGGGGGTGAGGGAGGAGGTGTGGGGGCAAGTGTAGCATTTCCTGCGGTTGCAGGGGAAGGTGCCGGGTGTGGACTACACTCAGTTCGCAGTAAACAACTGCACCTCCCAGTCGCGAACCATTTTAACTCCCCCTCCCATTCCTCAGACGACATGTCCACCATGGGCCTCCTGCAGTGCCACAATGATGCCACCCGAAGGTTGCAGGAACAGCAACTCATATTCCGCTTGGGAACCCTGCAGCCTAATGGTATCAATGTGGAGTTCACAAGCTTCAAAATCTCTCCTCCCCCCCCCACTGCATCCCAAAACCAGCCCAGCTCGTCCCTGCCTCCCTAACCTATTCTTCCTCTTTCCTACTCCCCCCGCCGACTTCAAGCCATGCTTCCATTTCCTACCTACTAACCTCATCCCACCTCCTTGACCTGTCCATCCTCCCCGGGCTGACCTATCCCCTCCCTACCTCCCCACCGATACTCTCCTCTTCACCTATCTTCTTTACTCTCCATCTTCGGTCCGCCTCCCCTTCTCTACCTGTTTATTTCAGAACCCCCTTTCCCTCTCCCATCCCTGATGAAGGGTCTAGGCCCGAAACGTCAGCTTTTGTGCTCCTAAGATGCTGCTTGGCCTGCTGTGTTCATCCAGCTTCACACCTTGTTATCTCAGATTCTCCAGCATCTGCTGTTCCTACTATCTCTGGCTCACCTCCTGGTGGCAAGATGCCGCTGAAATAGTTTAGTCAACTTTGAAGTAACTCTAAAGATGGGAATTCAAGTTTTACCGCATTCCATCGATGAAATGGAGGAAAATGAGAATTGGTCGGTGACAGTACTCAGCAATGCTGGCTCCTCTCCGACTCTCAATAAACCCCACAAGGTGCAATGAACCACACCCTGCCTGCTTATGTCACCGCAAACTGAACTCCAGTTAAAGGTACTGGAAGTCTCGGGGCGTGTTTACCTACTTATGCGCAACAGCACTTTATGGAAAATATAGCGAATGAGGAAAAGCCCTTGCTCACGCTGAATTTTCTATCTGAGTTTGAAATTAAGTCTAATATCACAAGATTTGAAACAACATTTTAGCAACCATTCTAAATGTATTTGACTAAATCTGCCCCAGTGAGCTACAAACACAACAAGTCACTCCCATTGTATCAGAGATAATGGGAACTGCAGATGCTGGAGAATCCAATTCAGTGTGGAGCGGACAAGGGATTCATGGACAGAGTGGTCTCTCCGGAAAGCAGACAGGGGTGGGGATGGGAAAATGGCTTGGGTTGTGGGGTCGGATTGTAGATGGCGGAAGTGTCGGAGGATGATGCGTTGTATCTGGAGGTTGGTGGGGTGGTGTGTGAGAACGAGGGGGATCCTCTTTGGGCGGTTGTGGCAGGGGCGGGGTGTGAGGGATGTGTTGCAGGAAATACGGGAGACGTGGTCAAGGGCGTTCTCGACCACTGTGGGGGGAAAGTTGCAGTCCTTGAGGAACTTGGACATCTGGGATGTGCGGGAGTGGAATGCCTCATCGTGGGAGTAGATGCGGCGGAGGCGGAGGAATTGGGAATAGGGGATGAAATTTTTGCGGGAGGGTGGGTGGGAGGAGGTGTATTCTAGGTAGCTGTGGGAGTCAGTGGGCTTGAAATGGACATCAGTTACAAGCTGGTTGCCTGAGATGGAGACAGAGAGGTCCAGGAGGGTGAGGGATGGGTCCACTGCCCTCCAACCCCACCACACCCGGCACCTTCCCCTGCAACCGCAGGAAATGCTACACTTGCCCCCACACCTCCTCCCTCACCCCTATCCCAGGCCCCAAGATGACTTTCCATATCAAGCACAGGTTCACCTGCACATCTGCCAATGTGGTATACTGTATCCATTGTACCCGGTGTGGCTTCATCTACTTTGGGGAAACCAAGTGGATGCTTGGGGACCGCTTTGCAGAACACCTCCGCTCGGTTCGCAATAAACAACTGCACCTCCCAGTCACAAACCATTTCCAATCCCCCTCCCACTCTTTAGATGACATGTCCATCATGGGCCTCCTGCAGTGCCACAATGATGCCACCCGAAGGTTGCAGGAACAGCAACTCATATTCCGCTTGGGAACCCTGCAGCCCAATGGTATCAATGTGGACTTCACCAGCTTCAAAATCTCCCCTTCCACCAACACACCCCAAAACCAGCCCAGTTTGTTCCCTCCCCCCACTGCATCCCAAAACCAGCCCAGCCTGTCTCTGCCTCCCTAACCTGTTCTTCCTCTCCCCCATCCCTTCCTCCCACCCCAAGCCGCACCCCCATCTACCTACTAACCTCATCCCACCTCCTTGACCTGTCCGTCTTCCCTGGACTGACCTATCCCCTCCTTACCTCTCCACCTATACTCTTCTCTCCACCTATCTTCTTTACTCTCCATCTTCGGTCCGCCTCCCCCTCTCTCCCTATTTATTGCAGTTCCCTCCCCCCATCCCCCTCTCTGATGAAGGGTCTAGGCCCGAAACGTCAGCTTTTGTGCTCCTGAGATGCTGCTGGGCCTGCTGTGTTCATCCAGCCTCACATTTTATTATCACTCCCGTTCACCAAATGCATCTCAATGTAATTAGCATCATTGGTCCTGGGAAAACCAACACCAGTATGAAATGGGACACAAACGTCTCCAGCCTGTTATCACACACCTCTAGCATCATCCACAGTCCTTTAAGCAGATTCTGATCTAGTTTCCTGATCGAAAACTGCTGATTTATGAAAATACAGGGACCTAGTGCTTATGTGATTGCAATCAGTAATTTCAGGGGCTAACATCGAAATGGGACATTCCAAACAGCTTAGTTGAATTTTTAAGCATGATTCACTGATTCAAATTTCTTGGTCTGGGATACCACCTACTTTAGTCCCACTCCCACACAATTAAATCTACACCAGCTGTACCCAGGCGTCATTACCCAAATGAGCTAATGTACAAGATCCCAGTGTAGGAACTCAGCCACTTATTACCTTTGGTTAATAAGAGGAACCAGTTTAGAGAGAGAGGATTACTTCCTTGTTTGAATACACAATCCCTACAGTGTGGAAAAAGGCCGTTCGGCTCATAGAGTCTACACGACCCCTCTGGAGAGCATTCCACCCAAATTCACATCCCTATAACTCTGCATTTCCCATGGCTAATCCACCTAGCCTGTACATCTTTGGACTGTGGGAGGAAACCGGAGTGCACACACACAGACACAGGGAGAATATGCAAACTCCACACACAGTCAGCTGAGACTGGAATCGAACCCCGATCCCTGGCGCTGTGATGTAGCAGTGCTAACCACTGAGCCTAACCACTGCGCCTTTTTCTATTTTAATCTCTTTTCAATATTTAGAAATTTCCTTTGGTTGTTCTGCACCTTCTTTAAGTTTTGGACAGTTTATTGATAATCTTTGATACTGAAGTTGTGGATTTGTCACATTCCAGAGGCCTGTAGCCCATAATCCAAACTGATGCTTACTTTCACACGATACTGAGGGACTGTCGTGTTTGTTGGAATTGTCATTATTCAGATGTGATATTAAATCATGCCTGTCTGTTTACATGGGTGAATTCCAGGATATTCCCTTCCCTCAATCAAAAATAAAGACAGGTGATTTGGTCAGGTTTCCATTTGATGTTCTTGGGAGCTGCTGTAGATACATCGCTATCCTGTTTTCTACATTACAACAGTGACTACATTTCAAAATTGCTTTGTTGGCTCTGGGATGTTCAGAGATTGTGTTATGCAAGTAAACGTTTCCATTACCTTGCCTTCTGGGAACTGGAAAAAAAGTTTGAGCAACCAGCATCATCCTCACTGACAGGGTATATGCAGCTTCCCTGGGGACATCAGGAGCAGGCTGTCTGGAGTATTGGCTGAGTCTCATCTCCCCCTCACCCATTAACACCAAAACTGCAGCTTTGGCACTCAGGCTTTACAAAGAACAGCTTGGAAATAACAAGACCTAATTACCAGCTGTACAAGGCGCTGGTGAGGCCACACCTGGAGTGCTGTGTACAGTTTTGGTCTCCTTACTTGAGGAAGGATGTACTGGCACTGGAGAGTGTGCAGAGGAGGGTCACGAGGTTGACTCCGGAGTTGAGGGGGTTGGTTTATGAGGAGAGACTGAGTAGACTGGGATTATATTCATTGGAATTCAGAGGACTGGGGGGGGATCTTGTGGGAACATGTAAAATTATGAAGGGAATAGATAAGATAGAAGTAGAGAGCATGTTCCCACTGGCAGGTGAAGGTAGGACAAGAGGGCATAGCCTCACGATTAGAGGGAACAGATTTAGGACTGAATTGAGAAGGAATTTCTTCACTCAGATGGAATTTAATGTTAATCTATGGAATTCCTTGCTCAGTGATGTAGTTGACGCTACTTCAGTAAGCATTTTAAAAGCCAAGGTGGATTTTTTTTGAACAATAAAGGAATTAAGGGATATGGTGAGAACACGGGTAAATGGATCTGAGTCCACGAAAAGATCAGCCATGATCTTATAGAATGGCAAAGCAGGCTCGAAGGGCTGAACAGCCTACTCCTGCTCCCAGTTCTAATGTTATCTAAACACTTCACTAAAAGGACAGAGCACCTTTAAAAGTTAATCTGGAGGTGGTTTACTAAAGAGCGAATATCTGGTGAAAGGCATACACCAACATTCCCCTCTCAACATCATCAACCTCTTGGAACTCTAACCAACATCACTGTGGGGGCATCATTCCACACTGACTACAAGCAGTTCAAACAGAGGATCACATCATCTTCGCAGGGCAGAGACAGTAAGAACTGCCAATGCTGTCAGAGATAACACAGTGTGGAGCTGGATGAACGCAGCAGGCCAGGCGGCATCAGAGGAACAGAACAGTTGATATTTCTGGCCCTATTTCTGAAGAAGGGTCCCGGCCCGAAACGTCAACTTTCCTGCTCCTCTGATACTGCCTGGCCTGCTGCGTTCATCCAACTTCACACTGTATCATCTCTTAACATCTTGCCAGGACAATTAAGGTTATGCAATAAATTCCACCTCTTATTCATCAGAAGAATGAACAATGTCCTCCTACTCAATTAAAATTGAAACAGTCATAAAACAAAATACAATTGTAACAGTGTTTTCTCACACACTCTACTGTCTGTGTATCTTCAAGTGATTTATTTGGATGACTGATGTTAATGCTTAGGAAGACAGTTTCTCCAGATGAAGATGCTGTTAGCATCTGATATTATTATTACTATGCATTTGTTAAACCAATCTATTGCAAAATATGCTTCAATATTTTCCAGTTAAGCTGACCATTTAAAAGTCTTTGCACCACACTAACAACCAGCCAGAGCTAAGATTAGGAACTATTTCTAAATGAAATACATTGAATACATCTTTTCGCAGTGTGAACTATAGCTGTTTATAGAACAGGAAATGTTGGTCACTCACCAAGACAGCCCTCAGAAAGAGTCCTGCTTGTGGAATGAGAAGGCAAGCTGAGTTCTCGGAACCAACTTTGTCATGTTGCACAGTGTGAACTTCAAGCCTCTTGCACCTGCTTCCTTCTTACAATTTGTTAAAAGCAGTTCACAGTTCAGAGTCTTCCAAGCACTTTTCACCGACTTGATGTGGAAACCAGTCAAGAGGTGAATTCAGAAACCCCTACCTCTGACCAATTGTTGCCCCTTTCTGCAGTCTGGAAATAAGCACCAGTCACTATGCTGCCCAGAGTCAGACTGCAGAGGCCCGTACGGGAGGCTGTTATTGTACCATGTGACTAAAACACCATTCTGGGAAGTGACACTGAGATAATGAAATAGTTTCCTTTCCTGTGGGCGAGTACAGTTGATCACTGAACATGTATTGCCAGATAGCAAGGGAAATAACTTAGCCCGTAGTTCCTAGTACAACGAACTTCTAACCACAGAAAAACTTCATTCACTCGGAATTTTCCCTCCACAGCATGTCAGATATCAATGCGTAATCATTGTCTAATTTAACAGTTCCACAAGTTGTCTTTCATATTGTGTTGTTTAAGTGACCAATTCACAACAGAATGCTGTGGATAATTTGTGAATGATGGGCTCCCAAATGTCTGACAGACACAGTGCTAAGGGAATCTCCTGTATGGAAACTAACAGCTCTCCCTACCCTGTTATTCACTTCAGATCTACACCACCCAACCTCCCACTATTGTCCACGCTTTCAAATCTCAATGTACTAAACTCCGGAGTTCTTTCCCTGTGGCTCTCCATTTCTGTTCAGAGATAATGGGAACTGCAGATGCTGGAGAATCCGAGATAACAAAGTATGGAGGTGGATGAACACAGCAGGCCAAGCAGCATCTCGGGAGCACAAAAGCTGACGTTTCAGGCCTAGACCCTTCTTCAGAGAGACCTCTCTGCTGCTGGGCCTGCTGTGTTCATCCAGCTCCACACTTTGTTATCTCCATTTCTGTTTCTGCCTTTAAGATTCTTCTTAAAACCTACCTCTTTGACTAAGTTATCTTTTAGTGTCCTGCCCTAATATAAGACCATGAGACATTGGAGCAGAAGTTAGGCCATTCAGCCCATTGAGTCTGCTCCACCATTCAAGCATAGCTGATAAATTTCTCAACCCCATTTTCCCGCTTTCTACCCATAACCCTTGATTCCCTTGATAATCAAGAACCTAACTGTCCCCATCTTAAATATACTCAATGTGTCCTCATGTGGCCACAAGAACATGACACAGTAATTATAGAGCAGACAGACAGAGACTTTTTCCTAGGGTGGAGGTAACTATTACGAGGGGGCATAGTTTTAAAGTGAGTGGCGGTAGATACAGGGGAGATATCAGAGGTAGGTTCTTTACTCAGAGAGTGGTCGGGGCATGGAATGCATTGCTGGAGAAGGTAGTGGAGTTGACCTCATTAGGGGCATTTAAGCAGCTATTAGATAGGCACATGGATGATAGTACAAGGTAGGGGTGGAAGTTAGATAGACCTTAGGATTAGGGTAAAAGTTCAGCACAACATTGTGGGCTGAAGGGCCTGTACTGTGCTGTGCTGTACTGTTCTATGTTCTAAGTCATAGGGCTTTACATGTAGGTCTGCAAAAAAGTAAGAACAGAAGGCTTTGAAGAAAAGTGAAGGCTACTACATCAAAAACAATCTGCTTTTGATTTATGCCTAATCTCTGGTCTGGTACATATATTGCAGGAGAGCAAGCTCAGCAGCTAAATAGCCTGCTCTTGCTCTCTGTCCATGGCCAGTTACAGGAGAGCCCTTGAACTATTTCCAGGCGAGATGTATAAATCTCTGCCTAGAGTTAGCATTAGAGAATCCCTGTGGAAAGGCAAATCAAGGCTGGTCGCTGTAGCAGTTTATTGACAATTGCTGGTGTACAATGTGAACTGTCTGTTTAATTTCTGTCTACAGAAGCGTGCCTGTGCTATGTTCCACTCCTGCTGCTGTTGCCCTGCACACCCATTGATAGTACGCAGGTGAACTCTATTCAGGAAGAATGGCAACGCTGGGAAGTGAGGGAAGGATAATAAGAAAAATCACACTATATCCCAACATTTCACATGTTCAGCTGTTTGAGCTCTAAACATGCAGAGCTATTCTTTGAAAAATCGAGCATCAAAATACTGTCACAGCCAGAAGGATATAATGATATATATTTCCCAAAGTGCTCCAATCAGACAGAGAGAATCCACTGTGAATAGCCTGGCAACTGAAGCAAGTAGGGGCAAGCTGGGGAGGGAGTGGCAGTGATGTACGAGCGTAACTGTCACAACAACATTCTCAATGTCAGGCAAATCAGGGAGACCATTTGGTGTGAGAAAATAAAGTAACTCTGAGACTTTAGGGAGATCTACAATTTAAAGAAACAGTTAGTCTCCTGTTGGTCTAAAGCAGAAAAAAATGGGAATCTTTTGGAGCAGGTGGGTTGAGCACTTGGAGTAGATGAAGATCAAACTAGGCAAGTGAGAGCTCAATCTTCTTGGGCCTGAGCATGAACTGGATTAACCTGAGATGTGAAATGATGCAGCAGCAGAGATTTCAGCCTCAGACTGCAGAAATCCCTTACAGCGGCAAAGAGTAATTTACACAAAGCCCAATGATTGAACTGTTCTTCTTTCAAGGGAAATTACAAGAAGTTAATTTGTGGAGAATTTTAATCACATCACATCTACCTGACCATGGTCAGTTCTAGGCAGCACACTACAGGAAGCAAATGTTCAAACCTGAGATTGATAGATTTCTGAGATAACATGGTGTGAAGCTGGATAAACACTGCAGGCCAAGCAGCATCTCAGGAGCATCGCAGGTGTGGTCTAAATCATGGCTTGTATAGTTTTAACAAGATTCCCAAGACATCCATTTAAATAATGGATTAAATACAACTCTTTTATTCTTCCTGCAAAAGTATATGACCCCACATTATATTGAATCTGCCAGGTTTATGCCTACTCCCATCATCTGTCTATATCCCCTGGAGACGCTTACCGAAATTTTGCAGAGCGCCATGATCAACAGAAGAGTTCAACAAGATTGAGTAGGGCTTTGTGCACAGCCTGGAATGGATGGTCACCTCCATCAGCACGGCCTGAAGGATCTGATACCTGAGGTGACCGAATGGCAGCTGCGATCTCGGAAACAATCCGCAACAAATGCTGGACTCGAATCTGCTGACACCCACACTTCCAGGATTGTTATTTTAAAAGGGCGGAAACGAACGTTGATGTGTGAAAAGCAAGACGTGAAGCTGCAGGATAATTTGGTGAATAAATCAGTGCAGTATTACTCACCTTGTAGCCTGAGAATTGTATTATCCTCCCAACAGATTGGAGGGAAACAGCTGAAGTCCCCTCATCCACTGAAGTACAATTTCTCTATTTACAGGCAGCTCCAACGCTCCAACGCCCTGAGCCACAGATTCCACTTTCCGTCTGTGTCTGCAGCATATACTGATCCCCACCCTGCGGGAAACAGCTCTGTTACCTCACCCTGGGCTCCGGGAGGAGCAAGCCACAGAGTCCCCTGGTACAGATAATGAGACTGGGATTCAGAAAACTATCTCGTCTAGATTGCGGAGGGGGCGGATTCGGACAAGTTGGGAATGTTCTCCTCACAACCACAAACAAACCGCTCAGACAATGGTGGCAGTTTTCAAATAGCATTTCGATCCAAGGTGTGAGCAGCCAAGGTTATTGTACATTCCTGGTCCTCTGACAATCGAGGAGCTTATTCGATCACTTCCCAGTAAACTGCAATGCAAAGTGAGCGGCTGTAATCACCCTAACCTTGGTACATCTACTTTGTGAAGCAGTTTTTAACACAACTCTCAATGATATTTTTCTGCTGCCAATTAACTCACAAATGACCAAATCGTCTGAATTAATTTCATTAGTTGCGTAATTAGGCAAGTTGGGAGTTGTAGATCCAGTTCAATTCCCTCTGGGCTACTGTCCCCTCGTACTGACAGTAGGCGTTACCAACAATTCACAACAAGAACCTTGCAGCAGATGATTAACAAAGAAATCATTTTCTGCTCAAAGGTAGTAGGAACTGCAGATGCTGGAGAACCTGAGGTAACAAAGTGTGGATCTGGATGAACACAGCAGGCCAAGCAGCATCTTAGGAACACAAAAGCTGATGTTTCGGGCCTAGACCCTTCATCAGAGAGGGGTCTTAATTTGGTTTTAATTAATTTCAATTTAATCAAAGTCTGAAATAATAAAGTATTGATTTCATTTCTTTGTGTTGTGGTGTATTGTATCTGGCTGTTTGAGGTTCCAACTCACATTTGCACAGTATATTTTATGACATGTTTTATAGACAAATTAAATACTTTTGAAATTGTAATTACTGCTGTAAAATAGGAGATGCATCTGTCAATTTGTGCGGTCAAATCCTACAACATCAATGTGACAGTAACCTGATGATCTGTTTTTAATTGTATCAGAGATAATGGGAACTGCAGATGCTGGAGAATCCGAGATAACAAAGTGTGGAGCTGGATGAACACAGCAGGCCAAGCAGCATCAGAGGAGCAGGAATGTTGATGTTTTGGGCCTAGATCCTTCATCTAGACCCTTCACCTCTCTGATGAAGGGTCTAGGCCCAAAACATCAGCTTTTGCGCTCCTCAGATGCTGCTTAGCCTGCTGTGTTCATCCAGCCCCACACTTTGTTATCAGGGGCAGGATCTTGACTGATGAGTATCAGTATCAGGGTAGGTGAGTGCGATCATTGGAGAGGGTGGAGTGCTGGGATCAGACAGACAGTGGGGCTGGGTAGGGTCACATGGAGGGTGGGGTGACCCAGCTGCCTGGAATGGATGGTTGTGGGATAACAAGGTGTAGAGCTGGATGAACACAGCATCAGAGGAACAGGAAAGCTGGTGTTTCTGGCCTAGACCCTTCTTCAGAAATCGCATTCAGAAAGGTTGGACAGACTAGACTTGTATCTGCTGGGGATTAGAAGGTTAAGAAGTGATTTCACTGAAACATAAGACCCTGAAGGGTCTTGATAGGGGTGCTGTGAAGAGGATGTTTTCTCTGGTGGGAAAATTTAGAACTAGGGGTCACTGTTTGGAGGAAGAGGAAGTTGCCCATTTAAGACAGATGAGAAAAAATTTGTGTTTCAGATGGTGATGGATCTTTCAAACGGTCTTCCTGAAAAGGCGATGGAAGCAGAATCCTTCAATATTTTTAAGGCAAAGATGGAGAGATTCATGTCAAGCAAAAGCGGGGAATGTTATTGGGCAAGGTGGGATGGTGGATTTAACATCAATCAGATCAACCAAGATCTGCTTGAATAGCAGAGTTAGCTTGAAGGGCTGGGCAGCCTATTCCTTTTGCTTGTTCATGTTTGTGCCGATTCTCCAACTTATGATACCCATTGAGAAAGGAACTGAATCTCCTAAAACCTTGCAAAATCACAGAATTGATATGACAAAGAAGGAGGCTTCCTCAAATGAGCATCATTACCCAGTGATAATCCCCTAATTTTTCCCCTACCTTTCCTTCTATTTCCATCTGAAAGACCACCTAATGCCCACCTTGGAATTGCCTCCATCACATTTGCAGGTAGTGCATTCTGTATCCTATATCTCACATCATCCTTCTTCTTTAGCACATCTCTTTAGATCTATGCCCCTCTCATTCTTGTTCCTTTTACAAGTGAGAACAACTTCTCCCCATCTACTCGGTTAAGCTCACTCAAGATTTTGAAAACCTTTTCAAATCATCTTTCAGCCTTCTTCTCTCCATGGAAAACAGTCTTTAATCTATCCTCATAACTGATGTTTCTCATTCCTGGAGTCATTCTTGTAAATCACGTCTGCACTCTATCCAAGTGTTCACATCTTTCCTATAGTTTTGGCTTCCATAACTGGGAATGCTCCAGTTGATACAAGCCTTATACAAGCTCAACATCACCTCCTTTGTCTTGTACTCTATGGCTCCTATTGATAAATGTGAGGACACTGAATGCTTTTTAAACTGTTCTGCTCTATCCTAACACTTCCAGTGACCTGTTCACACATATGCCCAGGTCCTTCTGCTCCTGCACTCCTTTTAGAGTTGTACCCACTAGTGTAGATTGTTTATGCACATTCGCTCTATCAAAGTACATCATCACACATTTGTCTGTATTGAATCCTATCTGCCATTTATCTACCTACTCCACAAACTTGTCAATGCCTTTTTGTCTTTTTCACAGTTTACAATTCTTGCAAGTTTCATGTCATTTGTAATTTGTTACTTTCTGGACTTTGCTCCTGAATTTCTATGGAGTTTCTCTCAATCTCTTGCTGTAATTAGTGGACAGCACTGCAGGAGAACATGCTTCAGACACTTATTGTCCTCTCATGGACTTATAAAACATGAAAAAAAGATTCGGCTGTGTCTGCTGTGATGGATTCTAGAAACACATATCAGGAGCCCACAGTTTGTCATCCATGATGCTTAGTGGCAGCAGTGTGTACCATCTACAAAATGCACTGCCAAAATTCACAAGGGGTCCTTAACTGTATCTTCCAAACTCACCACTGCTACCATCTAGAAGAACAAGGGCTGCAAGTTCATGGAAACACCACCAACTTCAGAGTTCCCTCCAAACCCCATACCACCCTGGCTAGGAAATATACCATCATTCCTTCAGTACTATTGGGTCAAAATCCTGGAACACCCTCCCTCACAACATTGTGGGTCAACCAACATCAGATAGTTTGCAGCAGGTCAAGAAGACCATTCGCCTCCACCTCCTCAAGGACAACGGACAATAAATGTTGGCCAACTCAGAAGGTCAACACGAATTTTTTTTTCAAAAATGAACTTAATCACCACAGTCAGCTTTCTGCACTAGAGCTTGTGTTGGGATCACACACCTTTACATTTATTTGGAGCTAACCATTACAAACATAATTCAGCAAGTCTATTTTTAGTGTATGGGCCGAAGTGAATGCTCACCTAATATCCACATCTACATAGGATAATGTTCAATTAACAGGGTATGCTGCCAGTGAGAGAGACATACTGCCAGGAGTCTCAATTTGACACATTTATTTGCTTTGTTTTCACAATGTCTCTAAATGTCACCCCTCCCCCATTTGTTAATACATGAGGTGAGGAAATAAGTACAGGCAGCAGATAAATTAATCTATTGTAACCAATAACTCTTGATTCCTCTTAACCCTGGCTCAATATTACGAGTCCTGATGCAACACCTTGACCTGAGAGACCGGGTTGATGCTCCAGCTTCGCAAGATGACATTCACCAATTCATTCCATCTCAGCGGTTTGTTACTAACGCCACTTTCCACTAACATGGTCATAACGTCAAAGTGAACTTTCAATGTTTGCTGGTAGAGAAATTGGAAATATGCACGGAAACTTTGCTCAATATATTTGTTACAATTTCCTGGTTAGTCACATTAAAACAGGAACTTACTGGAAGCTACTTACTAATCTTGATCGGGATACCAATAAACTTAATTCTTTGTCATTCGGCTGTAAATGACTGAGAACAGACCTGCCGTGGAGCTTTATCCTGTTAAATAGCCTTGATAACTTTGATTATTCGTGAGGTGAATGGAGAAATAGACTTGCATTGACAGAACGCCCGGACGCCCGAAAGTACTTTACAGCCCATTAGCGAAATTGTAACAGTGACAACGTTTTAAAATCATGTAAAAGAAACACAACAGACAAATTGTGAATAGACTGTCGGGGTAGGATTTTCCCTTTAGGTTTCAAGGTCCCACCCTTGGGCTCAAATTGGGCACAGAAGCTGGCACAGTCTGGGGGAATAGTCCTGGGAGTTCCGGGAAATTGCAATTTAATGGCCAAAGGGCAGCTTCTCCGTTTATCCCACAGCATTTCATTGTTTCAATTCTGCTTTCTTGCGCAAAAATGACTCTTCACTCCAACATTGCCAGTTCTGCTTTCAGCAGCTTAATTCCTTCAAGAATTTCCATGAACTCCTCTGGCAGCACCAGTGAAGGAAAAAGCAGAGTTAACGTTTCGGGTCCGGTGACCCTTCCTCAGAGCAGTTCTGAGGGTCAGTGGGACCCGAAACGTTAACTCTGCTTTTTCCCTTCACAGATGCTCCCAGACGTGTGGAGCTTTTTCAGCAACTTTGTTTTTGTTCCTGATTTACAGCGCCTGCAGTCCTTTCGGGTTTTTTTTTATTCCATAAACTCATCTCTTTGATATCGATAACAAACTGTGAAGCTGGATGAACACCTTCCCCTGCAACCGCAGGAAATGCTACACTTGCCCCCACACCTCCTCCCTCACCGCTATCCCAGGCCCCAAGATGACTTTCCACATCAGGCAGAGGTTCACCTGCACATCTGCCAATGTGGTATACTGCATCCACTGTACCCGGTGTGGCTTCCTCTACATTGGGGAAACCAAGCGGAGGCTTGGGGACCGCTTTGCAGAACACCTCCGCTCGGTTCGCAATAAACTACTGCACCTCCCAGTCGTAAACCATTTCCACTCCCCCTCCCATTCTTTAGATGACATGTCCATCATGGGCCTCCTGCAGTGCCACAATGATGCCACCCGAAGGTTGCAGGAACAGCAACTCATATTCCGCTTGGGAACCCTGCAGCCCAATGGTATCAATGTGGACTTCACCAGCTTCAAAATCTCCCCTTCCCCCACCGCATCCCAAAACCAGCCCAGTTCGTCCCCTTCCCCCACCGCATCACACAACCAGCCCAGCTCTTCCCCTCCAGCCACTGCATCCCAAAACCAGTCCAACCTGTCTCTGCTTCCCCAACCTGTTCTTCC
Source organism: Stegostoma tigrinum (assembly GCF_030684315.1). NCBI lineage: Eukaryota > Metazoa > Chordata > Chondrichthyes > Orectolobiformes > Stegostomatidae > Stegostoma > Stegostoma tigrinum. The sequence goes on from NC_081362.1 coordinate 664,341, forward strand.
TCGCACCGATCCCTTCCTCCCACCCCAAGCCGCACCTCCATTTCCTACCTACTAATCTAATCCCACCTCCTTGATCTGTCCATCTTCCCTGGACTGACCTATCACCTCCCTACGTCCCCACCCTACATCCCCACCCATACTCTCCTCTCCACCTATCTTCTTTTCTCTCCATCTTCGGTCCGCCTCCCCCTCTCTCCCTATTTATTCCAGAAACCTCTCCCCATCCCCCTCTCTGATGAAGGGTCTAGGCCCAAAACATCAGCTTTTGTGCTCCTGAGATGCTGCTTGGCCTGCTGTGTTCATCCAGCTTCACATTTTGTTATCTTGGATTCCCCAGCATCGGCAGTTCTCATTATCTTTGATATCGATTTTGCCTTTCCTCCTTATCGCTCCTTCTTTGGCTTGGTGTAAATTTTTCTACAATTAGACACTTCCAGGTGCCATGGAATACTGTTTCTACAATAAAAGGGCTACACACATGTAGATTGTTCATTGTTTGATTTTGCCAATTCGGTCCAAGTCATGGAACAAGGCATCAGGTGACATGAAGTGAAAAGCTTTTAGCATATGCAGTGGAGCATCTCAGTAATTGCAAACCCACAGAGGCAGCATGCAGGGGCTTAGGCAAGAGGTGTGACTGTCGTTCTTCTCTCTATGTACTGGCCTCAATTTACGTATCAAATAAATTATTAACCTCACAGTTCAACGTACATATTCATTTCAACGTCACATTCTCCACTATGGTTGGGAAGCTTTCATTTGAAATGTGAATACAATATTATAAAATGTAAGGCCGCTTCAGCAAGGATGTTCCCCCTCCCTCACCTCCCATACATGCTCCCTCCTATCACCTCCCTCCACCTTTCTCTCATTTTCACTGCTCCCTCTCCCCTTCTTCCTGATCTTTTCTCCATATTTCCTCTCCCTTCTGGAACCCATCCAGTTTGTGACACCTTTTCTTCAACAAACATCCCTTGTCTCAAAGGGATGAAAATGCCACTGACAACGCATGTTTAGACCAATGACAGCACAGAGCCACAGGATATTTCCAGGTGAATGAATGGGATCAGTAGGTGACGGTTGTGTTCCAATGGGTGCCCAGGCCAAGACGTGAGTAAAACACAAAACAATACTAGATTTCCTGATGCAACTGTATTTGAAATGACAAACATTCAGACTCAAAGCAATCAGGGTGTAGGAAGCAAAGTCAAAATTAATTCTGGATGAGGAGGAAAATGTGGCAGAGAGAGAAAGTCCTCACACATAACAGGCTTCAGATTTCTTATCAGATTTTCCTGGTAAATGGGTTTAGCAAATGCTACAAGTTCTCTGGGGGGAGCGGGTGTTTGGGTGGTTACAGGAACTTGTATGAAATTCTCCTTACTGCCCTCCCCAACTATATTCCTGGCCTCTCGACTCCAATAAACAAATCAAAGAATATTGGTCACAAGTTGTAAAGAGCCAAGGTTTTGGGATCTCAGACTGACGATGACAGATCAAGGATTTGGAAAACCACATCCTTTTTCCAGTTTTGAAAATCCTCTGTGGGACACAGGCTTCAGGGAGTGGAGCTGAGCCATTAAGCATCACCTCCTCATTGACTCACCTATACTACCAGTTCAGAGCTTTGAACCAAATTAGCTGGTCAATATCCAGCACCACCTGTGTGATCAATTGCAAGCAATGCCCATGATGTCAATGATGAAAACAGTACTTTTTGAGCAATAGCTGAGTGGAAGAAGATAAAAGGCTGTTCAAGAGTCCTTATTGAGTCAGACCAGTGGCAAAGTGACATCATGAACCACCAAGTGTACTCACAGCAGCTGATTGTTGAATGGGATTGATGAGTATTTCTCATCTTTAAAATTAAGGTAAGGCTTTTAGTTTGTGTTTCAGTTACTAGACCTCCTTCTCATTTTTTCTTAAAACAACTTCTTTAAATAGATAATGAAATGTGAGGCTGGATGAACACAGCAGGCCCAGCAGCATCTCAGGAGCACAAAAGCTGATGTTTCGGGCCTAGTCCCTTCATCAGAGAGGGGGATGGGGTGAGGGTTTTGGAATAAATAGGGAGAGAGGGGGAGGCGGACCGAAGATGGAGAGAAAACAAGATAGGTGGAGAGGAGAGTATAGGTGGGGACGTAGGGAGGGGATAGGTCAGTCCAAGGAAGATGGACAGGTCAAGGAGGTGGGATGAGATTAGTAGGTAGGAGATGGAGGTGCGGCTTGGGGTGGGAGGAAGGGATGGGTGAGAGGAAGAACAGGTTAGGGAGGCAGAGACAGGCTGGGCTGGATTTGGGATGCAGTGGGGGGAGGGGAAGAGCTGGGCTGGTTGTGTGATGTGGTGGGGGCAGGAAAGATTTTGAAGCTTGTGAAATCCACATTGATACCATTGGGCTGCAGGGTTCCCAAGCGGAATATGAGTTGCTGTTCCTGCAACCTTCGGGTGGCATCATTGTGGCACTGCAGGAGGCCCATGATGGACATAACATCTAAAGAATGGGAGGGGGAGTGGAACTGGTTTACGACTGGGAGGTGCAGTTGTTTATTGAGAACCGAGCGGAGGTGTTCTGCAAAGCGGTCCCCAAGCCTTCGCTTGGTTTCCTCAATGTAGAGGAAGCCACACCGGGTACAATGGATGCTTGGGGACCGCTTTGCAGAACACCTCCGCTCGGTTCGCAACAAACAGTCACAAACCTCCCAGTCACAAACCATTTCCACTCCCCCTCCCATTCTTTAGATGACATGTCCATCATGGGCCTCCTGCAGTGCCACAATGATGCCACCTGAAGGTTGCGGGAACAGCATCTCATATTCCGCTTGGGAACCCTGCAGCCCAATGGTATCAATGTGGACTTCACCAGCTTCAAAATCTCCCCTTCCCCCACTGCATCCCAAAACCAACCCAGTTCGTCCCCTGCCCCCACTGCACCACACAACCAGCCCAGCTCTTCCCCTCCACCCACTGCATCCCAAAACCAGTCCAACCTGTCTCTGCTTCCCTAACCTATTCTTCCTCTCACCCATCCCTTCCTCCCACCCCAAGCCGCACCCCCAGCTACCTACTAATCTAATCCCACCTTCTTGACCTGTCCGTCTTCCCTGGACTGACCTAACCCCTCCCTACATCCCCACCTATACTCTCCTCTCCACCTATCTTCTTTTCTCTCCATCTTCGGTCCGCCTCCCCCTCTCTCCCTATTTATTCCAGAAACCTCTCCCCATCCCCCTCTCTGATGAAAGGTCTAGGCCCGAAACGTCAGCTTTTGTGCTCCTGAGATGCTGCTGGGCCTGCTGTGTTCATCCAGCTCCACACTTTATTATCTTGGATTCTCCAGCATCTGCAGTTCCCATTATCACTTCTTTAAATAGATACTGTATAAAATAACTTAATCACAATAAAATGTAATGAATGGGGATTCTTCAAGTGTAAGTAGCAGAGAATCTAGAGTAATTCATGAATAAATTAACTAAAACAGGCAGCATGGGCAATCTGCTGCGATCTGAATACCACTGGGCATCATGGTGATCAAGGCTGATCACCTGCAGTGTTTGCAGCTCGAGAAATGTTGGGTTTGAATTGAAGAGCTGGAGTTCAAGCTGCAGACATTATGCCACATCAAGGAGGAGGGAAGTTACCTTTGGACACTTGACCCCACGAGGCAGTGACAGTTCTCAGCTTAGGGAATTCCAATTGGCTCTGTGATCAGTGACTGCAGAAGAGGCAGGTATGAGGACCCGAGATAATGGGAACTGCAGATGCTGGAGAATTCCAAGATCATAAAATGTGAGGCTGGATGAACACAGCAGGCCAAGCAGCATCTCAGGAGCACAAAAGCTGACGTTTCAGGCCTAGACCCTTCATCAGAGAGAGGCCACGGGGTGTCAGACCATGCAACTGTTACAAGAATCTCATGCGTGGACATCAGTGGGGACTGCAGGGCTGATGGGTAACTGACCATAATACCTTTGTAAGGGAGCCATTCGAGTGAGGGGAGAAAATAGGAATGTAATTGTGGTAGGGAACAGTAATAATTAGGGTGATAGATGCTGTTCTCTGTAGAAGGAATAGAGGAGCTGAATATTATTTAAATGCAGAAGGACTGTAGAATGCTATAACACAGGAGGATTTGGTGATCCTCATGCATGAATCCCAAAAGACTATCTTACAAGTTAAGCAGATGACAGGGGAGAGAAATGGAACGTGGGCTTTATTTCAAAGGGAATGGAGCCTAAGTATATGAAGTCTTGCTAAAACTATACAAGGTACTGGTTAGAACAGTTTATGTCCTCTTATATAAGTAGGTGCTGCTGAACAGGTTGAATTTGTACTCATTGGAATTTAGACAAACAACAGTAGATCTTATTGAAACATGTAAATTTTTAGGGGATTTGACAGGGTAGATGCTGAGAGGTTGATTCCCCCTGTGGGAGAGTCTAGGACTAGAGGACATAATCTCACAATCAGGAATCAACCATTTAAGGCAGAGATGAGGAGGAATTTCAACATTCAGAGGGTAGTAAATCTGTGGAATTCTTTGTTGCAATAGAGTTAGGGTTAGGGTTAGGGCTGTCAGTGCTGGGTTATTAAATACATTAATTGTCAAGATAAACAGATTTTTAATCAGTAAGGGAAATAAGGGTTATGGGGAAGGGGAAAAAGGCAGGAAAATGGCATTGAAGATGATCAGATCAGCCATGATCTCATTGAATGGTGGAGCTGACCTGTTGGGTTGAATTCGCTGAATTTTGTTGCTATTTTTTATGGACTTATAGAGAGCCCTGTCAATGTGGTCAATGACTGGCATTGCCAGCAAATCAACCAGTTCAGTCTGGCTCCAAAATCTAGTTACTCATTTAGCAGCAGAATGTTTTTAATCTCCTGTTAAACCTGGAGTCAATATGACCTTAAAGAGAAAATGTCTCCATTCAACAACAAAAACTTATGTGGCATTTCAATGTAGTAGAACACTTCCAAGATGCTTTTGGTACACCAAATTCTTCCACCGGGAAACTTATTAACAAGCTTAACTTCATTAAATAAAAATAAGGATCAGTGTTTTCACTGCAGAAATTCCTGATTGTTTGCTTTGAATCATTGCTTATCTGATTCAATCACAGACTATGTTCATTATAAAGGAGATAAAATTACAGGTGTCAAGGCTGTTTCTATGACACTGCCCTTTCACATTAATTAAACAACAAATTACTGAGAGACAAACAAATGGCATGTAAGAGTCTACAGGTGAAACTGACTGAGGGTTCAGGGAAGAAAATGACAAAGTTTAGGAGAGAGATTGAGTGAATAGCAGAATCGGTTTAAACAGCAGTGACTTTAACACTTCTTAGCACCTCTGACAGTGCAGCTTTCCCTATGTTTTGCATTGAAGTATTGACTTGGATCGTGTTCTCAAAACAGGATGTAGGATTTGAAATCTCAACCTTTTGTTTTTAACAGATCTTCGTAGCTGCTGTCGAACCCAACGCTTCGGAATAGTTTGTGCCTTTGCTGTGGAATCTTGCTTTGTGCTTTGTTGCACTCAGCTGAAAAACCAAACCAATTTACTGATGAAAAGAAAGAACACTTTTATTTTCAAGTGACAAACACAATGGAGCAAAAGACTGACCAAGAGACAAGATTCAGTGTGGAGTATGAACGGTAATGGGGATCAGAAAATATGAAATTATTCACTGGCAGGTTTGACTAAGAGATTGCATAATGGTCCTAGTCATATGTTTGAAATAATTTGATATTGTACAATCCACATAAATCGCAGGAAACAGGCAAAAATGCCTGATGGGCAAGGAATCTTTTTTTTACTGCAATGAGTTATTGTAGTTTGGACTGAGCAGTGGAAAGGATGATGGAAGCAAATTGAAAATAATTTCCAAAAGAGAACTGGATAAATTGTTGTAAAGGAAATATTTGCAGGGCTATAAGGAAGAGCAGGTAAATGGGACCAATTGGATAGCTCATTTAAAGAGCCAGTACAAGAATGAAGACCTAAATGGCCTCCTTCCTGTGTATAACTGTATCATAAAATCTGTACCATAGGAAGGATTTTGCAAGACTGCTCACATGGCAAGAACCAGCTGCATGAGGCCATTCATCAGAGAAAAGGGCAAAGACATGAATATACTATCACTATCATTTTATTGAATGGGGATTTATCAGCCGAGGCTCCAGCAGGGACATAGATGTTACCAAATTTGTCTCCATTTACGAGCAGCTGCTGCATGCAGACCCACTTGCGATGTGGAGCACATGTTTGGGGCAGATGAAGATTGTGAGGTCCTGCTCCTCTGGAGAATACCAAAGAAATATGAGGGTCGCTGCATTTTCAGCAACTTGCATTGCTCTAGTGTTGAGATCCTGTCTAGACTCAGACAAAGTCTGATGTGAACAGATTTCCAATTGATTCAGTCTTTCAGGGTTAGAGCTAAGGGCCTCACCTTCTATCAGTAACAGAAGATTGGAGAACATTCATGGAAATTTGGTTCCTTGTTCCAGTTGTTAGCTGCAGTTTGTTTGGAGATCAAACACAAACAATGCCTAGGTTTTCACTGACTCTAACTGAATTTATTTTACCATATTACCTAACTTTTTTTCTTCACTTCTATGACATGGGCGTCACTGGCTGGGCCCAGCATTTATTACCCACCACTAGTTGTCCTGGAGAAAGTGATCCATCCCGTCCTCACCGTTTCTGCTTCCCATGATTCCATTCCACTTCTGCATCCCAACTGACATAACACTCAAAGCTGGAAAGTGGGTGGCAAGGAAGTAAATTGCACCTGTGCTCCCCTCTCCCACCTTGTTCCTCTTCAGTTCTCCTCTTTCCCCAAACCCTCTCCTCCTTTCAAGGGTAAATTAGGATTTCATAAATTGATCATGACAGAGAAATTTCGCAAAATATTGTTGTATGGAATCGGTCAGTGAGCAAATCAAATTAGCAAGAGTTTTTCAGAGGCTGTGCAAAGTGAGTGCTGATCCTTCCCATTCTTTTCTTTCTGGTGAATTTTGGTGAGGTAGAGAGTATTTAAGTAGTGGGTAGCAGAATAATTGGGATTTTATGCTTGCATCAGGATTGTATGTTTGTGTTTCAATGACAAACTGAATATTTCTGATGTGCTTACTCAAAAGGAAGCAGAAAAAAGGTGAATCTCAGATGGAGGATGAATTGGTCAATGACCCATTCCAGCCTGTTTATAATGAGACTGTTGCCAAGAGTCTAACCCAGGTGATTATTCCTGCTTCTCTTTTATTAAAACCTTCTGAAAAATTATGTTTGTATTTTCTTCTCAATTAAGAGATGAAACTGATGTTTAAGTGGACTGTTACTATTGCGAGGGACCCCAGGTCAAATCAGATCAGATCAAATGGAGGTGACAACCTCATGCTGTGTAGGCGACAGGCACCAAACAGTGTATTTCCCTGAATTTATCAGTTATTGCCGAAAAATTGGACTGTCATTTAATTGAGCATGGTAGTTATCTCTCAAAGCTGGGAGCCCAGTATCAGAACCTCTAACTTAAAGGGGAGCTGTGGCCTTGCCATTCTGGAAAGAGGTAGAGAGAGATTTCTGTTGTAGCATCGCATAGATTCCAGACCTAACAAGGCCTGTACTTTAAAACATTCAGATGATATTGTGACATTCGATGTTCCAGTATAAAGTTAGGTGCCTCACCTTCAGTAGGAATGGTTGTAGCAATCAGTCGTGATGGTTAGAGCTGGTTGGCATTTACTGAACCTTTATGTATTCACTAAGTACTGAATCCATGCTAAGGTTATTTTTGAGATATTGTAGCAGTGTAAACAATGAGTTTTATCAATACATTTCAAGACATTTGTCTCAACAAGAACCCAGCCTTTGTGATATATGTTACACTGACTCACATCTAGGTGCACTCAGGCCATATCATACATAGCAATAAAAATAGAAAATACTAGAGAAAGATTCCCAGTTTCTGTGGAGAGAAAGAAACAGGGTTAATGTTTTCAGTTGAAAGATTCTTCTTTGGAATTGGTGCTGGAAAAAGTGTTATCCCCAGAAACATTATGAAAACCCTCTCTGTGACTTTGAGAGGACTATATTAAAAGTGCCCACAGCAGCTGGATCACATTGTGACCCCCACAGGGTGACAACCATAGTATTACCCCCACAGGGTGCCACCCCCGCAATGTGACCCCCACAGGGTGCCCCCATGCAATGTAACCCCCACAGGGTGTCCCCATGCAATGTGACCCCCACAGGGTGCCCCCCTGCAATGTGACTCCCACAGGGTGCCCCCCTGCAATGTGACCCCCACAGGGTGCCCCCCCTGCAATGTGACCCCCACAGTGACCTCTGGCTACAGCCTAGAGTTTCCTGAATGCTGATCGCAATTTAGTCAGTTACTCATCTTCGAACAATCTTCTCATTCCAGGAGTCAATCTAGTGAACCTTCACTGGTTCATCTCTAAGGTGAGTGCTTTGGTTGGTGAGATCTCAATGAAGCCCAGCTTGCTGCATCTCGGCCTATTTCAGAAAATGATGAATTTGACCAAACACTGTTAAGGCTGCCATTCCAGTCTGAGGGAAGAACTACATTTCCAGTTCTATGACTAACCATTTACCCATAACGCAATGTCAAAATACTTTGGGTTCCCGCGTGACTGTACATTGACTACTGGCAATGCCTACAGAGCTTTTGAAGTCAGGATGAAGTGTGAATCCCATAATGTTAGCTACAACCTGAGACAGCAGAGCTAATACACTAGACACTGCTTTGTTGGACCTGTCCAGTGATAGAATACTGTTACTCAACCCAGCTCAGGAGCTGCTATAATGTGATAACTGTCCAACAATTATTGCTGGGTCATTAAAACTAACACACCTGAAGTGTCTGTGCTAGGATAACAAAGTGTGGAGCTGGATGAACAGAGCAGGCCAAGCAGCATCTCAGGAGCACAAAAGCTGACGTTTCGGCCCTAGACCCTTCATCAGAAGAAGTTTTCTTTTTTCATCAGCTTTTTGTGCTCCTAACATGCTGCTTGGCCTGCTGTGTTCATCCAACCCCACATTTTGTTATCCTGGATTCCCCAGCATCTGCAGTTCCCATTATCTCAAGTGCCTGTGCTAATGTCCACTGAACTTGCTGTGTGTGCCAAGAAATCAGTCTCCTCAAAGAACACTATTGGTCAAAAGCAAAAATAGAAGTGCTGGAAAAGCTCAGCAGGTCTGGCAGGATCTGTGAAGAAGAAAATCAGAGTTAACATTTTGGGTCCAGTGACCTTTCCTCAGAACACTGTTGTTCAACAGTTAACAAAGCACTCCCATTGATGTAGGACCTCAAAAAAAACCCTTGGTTATCTGCAATCCCACAGTCACCATTAGAATACATTCCACACTCTGCCAATCAGTGACAGCCCCACCTCTGGACAACACAGACCTCAGTTGTTGTAGGTGGCTCAGCGGTCAGCACTGCAGCCTCACAGCACCAGGGACCTGGGTTCGATTCCAGCCTTGGGTGACTGTTTGTGTGGAGTTTGCACATTCTCCCCGTGTTTTTGCGGATTTTCTCCGGGTTCTCCAGTTTCCTCCCACAGTCCAAAGATGTGCAGGCCAGGTGGATTGGCCATGCCAAATTGCCCGTAGTGTTCAGGGATGTTTGGGTTATAGGGGGATGGGTCTGAGTGGGATGCCCCAAAAGGTGGTGTGGACTTGTTGGGCTGAAGGGCCTGTTTCCACACTGTAGCGAATCTAATCTAATCTAAACATCATCAAACACTACCTGGGAACTAATCCTAGCAGCAAAGTCCCAGGTTCAACCATCCAGGGAAAATCTGGACATCCTGAAACGGTAGAGGATAGACCAGGGAAGAATTGATTATTGGCTCCACAAGTGAAACACAAGGAATGGGTGATTTGTGACTATGGCCATCAAAGTCTCACCATTGGCTACAGACTGAAATCCTGCCCTGAAAGACCAATCCCTGGTGGTATCACATTTACACTGCGTCCACTGAAGCTATTGAAGTGACTATTAATGTGGACAGAGAACAATAACTGCACCCCCAGCCAGAGAATAACAAAAAAATCAAATCCTTATATAACTGTGCAATAAGTATGGGTTGCTAGCTGCCGCAAGGAGCTCGCTTAGATGACCCTAGCAAGGGAAATGCGAGGTCTATGTTCTTGTTGAACGCTAAATACTTAAAAAATAATAAAAACTTGATCAACATCATATTATGCTTCTTGTTTTAAAACCAGAATGTTCCAGAGCCAAAGGATCAGATGATTGAAGGAGAAACCAGCAATGTCTTCATTCCAGGCTTGGTTACAAAACGGAAGAATACAAAGAAAAATAAAATTGCAGTGAGCTCAATTGAGAGTCCACAGAAAATATTGTTCAAAAAAGTGCAAGATGACAGAACTCTTGAAGTTACACCAAATGAGGGTAAGCAAAATTAAAGTAAAGCTTCACAGCATAAAAAGACAAATCATTGTGTTGTTGTAGAATGGTTACAGAAGGAGGCAATTCAGCCAGTTTTCTGTCAGAGCTATTACAACTGTGCCACCCTGTCTTTTCCCAACAGCTCTCATGCTTTTTCCATTTCACATGATCCAGTTGTCTTTTAAAAGTTTCAACTGAACCTATCTCTACTGCATTTACAGCCAGCACATTTCAGATCCTACCCCATCACTGTCTCAGAGATAATGGGAACTGCAGATGCTGGAGAATCCGAGATAATAAAGTGTGGAGCTGGATGAACACAGCAGGCCCAGCAGCATCTCAGGAACACAAAAGCTGATGTTTCGGGCCTAGTCCCTTCATCAGAAAGCTCTCTGAAGAAGGGTCTCGGCCCAAAACGTCAGCTTTTGTGCTCCTGAGATGCTGCTTGGCCTGCTGTGTTCATCCAGCTCCACACTTTGTTATCCATCACTGTATGACACATTTTTCATGGCACCATTTCTTCATTTGTTAATTACATTAAGAATCTGTTTCCCTTCATTCACAAACAATGATGCAGTGCAATGTCACTGCTCTGGAAATCCAGAAGCCTAGTCTAATGTTCTGGGGACCTGGGCTGATATTACACCATGGCAGATGGTGAAATTTAAATTAATTTACTAACTCAGGAATAAAAAAAACTAGTCCAATAGTGACTGCGAAGTTTTTTGTATTGTCCATTGGTATGCATTTATTCCATTCCTAATTGCCCTGGAGAAGATGGCAGTGAGCTGATTCACTAATGTCCTTTAGGGAAGGAAATCTGCCATCCTTACCTGGGCTGGCCCATGTGACTCCAGACCACAGCAATGTGGTTGATCCTAAATGCCTGCATCAGATTGCCTCCAAAATCCATCAAAACTGGACAGAGCATCCACGTTCACCCTAGGCACAGGAAATGATCCTGTCATTCCTGAAAAAGTAGTCACACAGAATCTTGGGCTTGAAAGGCACAGTACAATTTGAAACAGAATTATGTAAGAAGTCTGATGAGGCTTATCTTGATGGCAGGTGCAACTTACTGTATCTTTATGCGTTTGCTGATCAATGAGGGGGACTTCTCATTAGGCAATAGTGAGTTGACAAAGAAGGGGATTACAGTTTGCTAAACCCCTTATTAATATCACAACTCACTTCATTAACATTCAATTTCCCATCTCACCAAACAAGGTCAACATGTGCATTCTTGACACAGAGCAGGTTCCTGGTGACTGCAGCTCACCACTTGCTGCAACGAGTCTCAATATTGTTCAGAACCAAACATCATCTCACGCACCCCTCGTCCAGAAACATTGGTATCTGAAATCTACATACTCATACTATCTATGCTCTTCTTGGCTGTACCATAAAACCAGGTAGTGTGCATGGGTCAGCAGTCCTCAGTCACGGGCGTGTACACCTGCTATATGGCAGTTGTGCTGTGTCAGTCTCACACTTGCTCCACGTGCCAGCTGTTTGTGCAGCAAACCACACGTGCAACAAGCAAGCAGCCTTGTCTCAAAATCTTAGAGAAGGAGAAATAGAGTCTTACAGCACAGAAGCAGACCCTTTGATCTAACCTGTCCTTGCCGAACAAGTTGTCCAAACTAAACTAATCCCACTTGCTGGCATTTGGTCCATATCCCTCTGAGTCCTCACCAAAGTCCATGGAGGCACTTGGCAGTCTGAGGGTGTTATACTTAAATGCACACAATATATGAAACAAGGCAACTGAGCTGTGAGCATAGATTGGTGGCTACAATATTGTGGGCATCACATGGCTGCAAGAGTATTAGGGAGGAGAATTAAATACCCAAGAATACACATCCTATCGAAAGGATGGACAGATGGACAGCGAGGGGTACGACTGCCTTGTTAATAAGAAATTCATTGGCAAGAAGCAATTACAAGTTCAGAAAGTGTAGAAACTATGAGGGTACAGTTGAGGAACCACAAAAGAAGATGTGTACACACCTCCTAGCAGTAGTCAGGATGTGGGGAAGAAAATTAATCAGGAGATAAAAAAGGCAGTGTAAGAAAGGCACTATTACAACAATAATGAGGTGATTTCAATGTGCAGGTGGACTGGGAAAACCAGATTGGTGGTGGATCCTAAAAAAAGGAATTTGTGAAATGTCTACGAGATGGTTTTTTTGGACAGTTTGTGGTACAGCCCCCAGGGAACAGTCAGTTCCAGATTTGGTGATGTGTAATGAGGCAGGCTTGATGAGGGAGGTTAAGGTGAAGGAGTCCCTAGGGGTAGTGACCATATGATAGAATTCACCCTGCGGTTTGAGAGAGAGAAACTGGAATCAGATGTAATGGTATTACAGTTGAGTGAACATAACTACAAAGATGTGATGGAGGAACTGGCCAGAGTGGGTTGGAAGGGGAGCCTAGCAGGGAAGATGATGGAGCAGCAATGGCAGGAATTTCCAGGGGTAATTAGGGAGGCACAGCGGAAATTCATCCCAAGGAGGAAGAAGCATACCGAGGGGAGCATGAGGCAACCATGTCTAACAAGGTAAGTCAGGGACAGCATGAAAGAAAAAGAAAAAACATATGATGTTGCATACATTAGTGGTAAGCCAGAGGATTGGGAAGCCTTTAAAAACCAGCAATGGACAACTAAAAAGGCAATAATGGGGAAGAAGATGAAATATAAATGTAAGCTAGGCAGTAATATAAAAGAATACTGCAGAGTTTTTTTCACTATCTAAAAGGAAAGAGGGAGAAAAAGTGGACATTGGATCACTGGAAAAGTAGCAATGCAGAACAGGTACTTTGCATCAGTCTTCACAGGGGAACTTAACCAGTTGCATACCAGAACTTCCATACAGTCAGCGGCAGAAGTCAACACAGTGGCCATCATTAAACAGAAAGTGCTGAGGGACCTGAAAGGTCTGAGGGTGGATAGATAACCTGAACCAGATGGACTGTACTGCAAAGTTTTGAAGGAGATAGCTGAGGAAACTGTAGAAGCATTGGTGCTGATCTTCTAGGAATAGAACAAAGAACAAAGAAAATTACAGCACGTACAGGCCCTTTGGCCCTCCAAACCTGCATTGATCCAGATTCTCTAGTTAAACCTGCCGCCTATTTTCCAAGGATCTGTATCCCTCTGCTCCCTGACCATTCATGTATCTGTCTAGATTCATCTTAAATGACGCTATTGCGCCCCCCTCTACCACCTCCGCTGGCAACGTGTTCCAGGCACCCACCACCCTCTGTGTAAAGAACTTTCCACGCATATCTCCCTTAAACTTTCCTCCTCTCACTTTGAACTCATGAACCCTAGTAATTGAGTCCCCTACTCTGGGAAAAAGCTTCTTGCTATCCACCCTGTCTATACCCCTCATGATTTTGTAGACCTCAATCAGGTCCCCCCTCAATCTCCGTCTTTCTAATGAAAATAATCCTAATCTACTCAACCTCTCTTCATAGCTAGCACCCTCCATACCAGGCAACATCCTGGTGAACCTCCTCTGCACCCTCTCCAAAGCATCCACATCCTTTTGGTAATGTGGTGACCAGAACTGTACGCAGTGTTCCAAATGTGGTCCTACACAACTGTAACATGACCTACCAACTCTTGTACTCAATACCCCGTCCGATGAATGAAAGCATGCCGTATGCCTTCTTGACTACTCTATCGACCTGTGCTGCCACCTTCAGGGTACAATGGACCTGAACGCCCAGGTCTCTCTGTGCATCAATTTTCCCCAGGGCTTTTCCATTTGTCGTATAGTTCACTCTTGAATTGGATCTTCCAAAATGCATCACCCCATATTTGCCTGGATTGAACTCCATCTGCCATTTCTCTGCCCAACTCTCCAATCTGTCCATATTTCTGCCGTAATCTCTGACAGTCCCCTTCACTATCTGCTCCTCCACCAATCTTAGAGTCATCTGCAAACTTGCTGATCAGACCATCTATACCTTCCTCCAGATCATTTATGTATATCACAAACAACAGTAGTCCCAGCATGGATCCCTGTGGAATACCACTGGTCACAGTTCTCCATTTTGAGAAACTCCCTTCCACTTCAACTCTCTGTCTCCTGTTGCCCAGCCAGTTCTCTATCCAAGATAATGAAATGTGAGGCTGGATGAACACAGCAGGCCCAGCAGCATCTCAGGAGCACAAAAGCTCACGTTTCGGGCCTAGACCCTTCATCAGAGAGGGGGATGGGGTGAGGGTTCTGGAATAAATAGGGAGAGAGGGGGAGGCGGACCGAAGATGGAGAGAAAAGAAGATAGGTGGAGAGGAGAGTATAGGTGGGGAGGTAGGGAGGGGATAGGTTAGTCCAGGGAAGACGGACAGGTCAAGGAGGTGGGATGAGGTTAGTAGGTAGGAGATGGAGGTGCGGCTTGGGGTGGGAGGAAGGGATGGGTGAGAGGAAGAACAGGTTAGGGAGGCAGAGACAGGTTGGACTGGTTTTGGGATGCAGTGGGTGGAGGGGAAGAGCTGGGCTGGTTGTGTGGTGCAGTGGGGGGAGGGGACGAACTGGGCTGGTTTTGGGATGCAGTGGGGGAAGGGGAGATTTTGAAGCTGGTGAAGTCCACATTGATACCATTGGGCTGCAGGGTTCCCAAGCGGAATATGAGTTGCTGTTCCTGCAAGCTTCGGGTGGCATCATTGTGGCACTGCAGGAGGCCCATGATGGACATGTCATCTCAAGAATGGGAGGGGGAATGGAATTCTCTATCCATCTCACTAGTACACCCTGGACCCCATGCAACTTCACTTTCTCCTTCAGCCTATGATGGGAACCTTATCAAATGCCTTACTGAAGTCCATGTATATGGCATCTATAGCCCTTCCTTCATCTATCAACTTTGTCACTTCCTCAAAGAATTCTATCAAGTTGGTAAGACATGACCTTCCCTGCACAAAACCATGCTGCCTATCACTAATAAGCCCATTTTCTTCCAAATGTAAATAGATCCTATCCTTAAGAATCTTCTCCAGCAGCCTCCCCACCACTGACGTCAGGCTCACCGGTCTATAATTACCTGGATTATCCCTGCTACCCTTCTTAAACAACGGGACAACATTAGCAATTCTCCAGTCCCCAGGGACCTCACTTGTGCTCAAGGATCGAGCACTTGAATAACTGGAGTCAGGGAGGATCTCACAGGTTTGGAAAATGGCTAATGTAATACCCCCGTTTAAGAAGGAACGGAGGCAAAAGACAGGAAACTATAGGCCAGTTAGCCTGAACTCAGTCACTGGTAAGATTTTAGAGTCCATTATTAAGGATGAGATTGCAGAGTACTTGAAGTGCATGGCAAAATAGGACTGAATCAGCATAGCTTCATCAAGGGGAGGCCATGCCTGACAAATTAGTTAGAATTCTTTGAGGAGATAACAAGTAGTACCCCCTGCCGCACAAGGTTGTGCAGGCCAAGTCACTGGATGTGTTTAAGACAGAGGTAGATTCTTGATTAATAAGGGGATCGAGGGTTGTGGGGAGAAGGCAAGGTACTATTCTTGGTCTCATGAATGCAACACACAGTATAGCTGGAAGTTTTGTTGAACAGGAGCCCAAAGGTAGCATTTATCTATTACGATAGGGCCAGGTAGAGTAAGGCTGCACCAAAATATCTTTAGCTGATCCCAGCCTTTTGAATATAAATTCATCCCCTAACCATCCCCAAATGTTTCTCACAGAAAATGGAGAAAGCTTTCTTAAAACCACAAGTATAACTAAAATTTTAATTCTTGTTTCTTGCTGTGATTTTCTGATTCAGGTTAATTATCACATGTATATAAAAATACATAATTGATAAATTAAACCTGAATTTAAATCTGATAATTTAATATTTACCTATTGGAGAGCACTCGAACTTGTGACAGAAATCCCACATGGTCTTCAATGCTGAAGAACATTTTCCCAGCGTTAGTCCTTTGGCAATGCTTTACATTGTCTTCATCAAGTTGTCCGTGAAACTTCAGAGAGGAATCCACGTCTTTGCTCTGCACACAAATTTAGAAATGTGTGAAAATGCCAATATTCAACAGGAATAAAATATTATAGATTCTGGTGACAGTTTTATTAATATGGTCAGGAAAAATAGACTTTATTTTAATTTGTATGTCCAAACTTGTTTCACAAAATTCGTTTTAACATTTTTTCAGCTTCCCTACCCCAAAGCTGTCACCAGAGCAAAGTTCATGGATCTGGATACTCACTGACCATTTTCAAAGATGGTTAACCTGAAATCACAGAAGGCACCAGATTCTTCCCTGAAATAGCTGGGATACAAAATGATCCCCATTGGGAAGCTCATCAACAACAGGAATGGAACTTCAGGGATTGAAAACAAAAGTTGAGCCTTTGCTTGTGCAAGGGAAGATGATGGATGGATATTGGCCAATAGTGTAAATCAGATTTGAAGCAGAGGAAATACTATGGATTACAATGGATTATAGATCCCCTGACATCCCAAAACACACAATATAGGTTCTCAGCTGCCTTACTGCATCTAACCTGCCTGTACTTCCAATTATGACCCCACCCCATTGATCTCCCATCCCCACTGTAAGACCCTAAACTTGCATGTGTCCTATTCTCCAGATGGTAAGGAATACATCCCCACTGATGCTATTTGCCCTCCAGATGCAACAAATGACTTGAAAAGAAGTTTTCATCCTCATTCAGGCTGTCCCAGGTCTCTCCCACCACCAATAAACTGTACAAATTGGGGGTGGGCAGGAGAATAGTGGGAAGATTATTTGGCTCTTTTACAGACCCTGCAAATCCCTCTGTTAAAATTCTGCCCTTTGGCTCTGGGTACAGTTTGTAATCCCAGCAGTGGCCACCATTCCTGGTGACATTCCTGAGACTACACTGCAATCTGAGATAGGACTTCCTCCTGAGTGAGGAGTTGACAACTTGCTGCAGCTAATGACTGTGGGGTAGCCCTGACTGCCAGGAACATGTTTCTCACTGTAATCACTGGTATCGGGCAGAATACTGTGCCCTCAGTGAAATTCTACCCTTACATAAGTCCAGATCCCAACTAGTGAGACAACTGTAACTTCCAACCTTATCACTGACACTGAGAATGGATAAAATAAAAGCAATGAACGAATTACTGGTGCTCCAGTACAGCACCCTGAGATCAGTCAGTGCTACACACTATCAGAGCACCTGTGGTTGATGAGTATTCGGGTCTCTACGTTCCTTGCAAAGTTTCCCTTGTCGCCCCACTGTATTTACCTCAATGTATGAGGCGTTACAAAATCTCTGGCACTGTGAAGCTCAAATAGTGACTCATGCATCTTTCATTTCACCTTTTGCAGGTTGCAAGAAGAAGAAAAATAAAGAATTCTTCAGGTAAATGATGTCAAATTTTGTCTGATCTATGATTTTATGAAACATTTTGCAATATTTCTTACTACCTATCATTAACTAAGAAGGTTAAACAATATAAGACTTAAAGAAAAAGCATATTATTACATTAAAATGGATGACAGGTCATAAAATTGGATGGAATATCTATAAAAGCAAGTTATTAAGAATGGAAAAATTAGAATACAAGGGAGCGAAAGTTAGCTATATGAAAACAAATGTTATGAGTTTTGAGAGGTAATTAAAGAGAGTTAATGAAGTGAGAATTGATCCTGTAAAAAGTGAGATGGAGAATTATTAACAGAAAATAGACCATAAGACTGTCAGATATATGAGCTGAATTAGGCCATTCAGCCCATTGAGTCTGCATTGCCATTCAATCATGGCTGACATGTTTCTCAACCCCATTCTCCTGCCTTCTCCCCATTGCCCTCAATTGCCCTTACTAATCAAAAACCTATCTATCTCCGGATTAAATACACCAATGATTTGGCCTCCACAGCCTTCTGTGGCAATGGGTTCCACTGATTCACCAGCTTTAGGCTGAAGAAATTCCTCCTCATCTCAGGTTTAAAGGGTCATCCCTTCTCTCCTAGACTGTGCCCTTGTGTCCTAGTCTCTCCTACTAGAAGAAACATCTGTTCCATATCCATACTAACCAGGCCTGTCAGTATTCCATAAGTTTCAGTCAGATCCCCCCTCATTCTTCTAAACTCCACTGAGTATAGACCCAGCGTTCTTGAACACTCATGTGACAAGCTCTTCATCGCTGAGGTCATTCTTGTAAACCTCCTCTGGACTTCTCCACCACCAACACATCCTTCCTTAGATGTGGGGCTGAAAACTGCTCACCATATTCTAAATGTGGTTTGACCAGAGCCTTACACAGCCTCAGCATTACAGCTCTGCTCTTGTTTTCTAGCCCTGCTGAAATAAATGCTAGCCTTGTATTTGAATTCCTAATTG
Organism: Stegostoma tigrinum; assembly: GCF_030684315.1. NCBI lineage: Eukaryota > Metazoa > Chordata > Chondrichthyes > Orectolobiformes > Stegostomatidae > Stegostoma > Stegostoma tigrinum. The sequence goes on from NC_081362.1 coordinate 683,138, forward strand.
CTAACAAAACCTGCATGTTAGCCTGTAGAGAATCCTCAAATAGGATTTGCTAGTTTCTTTGCACTTCAGATTTTTGAAGCCAGACTGCATTCATAAAATAGTCTACACTTCTTTTCTTCCCACCCAAAATGTATAACTTTACATGTTCACACATTGTATTCCATCTGCCACTTCTTTGCTCACTCTCCTAGCCCGTCCAAGTCCTTCTGCAGCCAGCCGCTTCCTTCACACTACCTGACCCCCAACTATCTTTGTGTCATCTGCAAACAAAGCGACAATGCCCTCAGTTCACTCATTCAAATTGTTAATGTGGATAGTTGTGGTCCCAACACTGTCCCCTGCAGAACTCCACTAGTCACCAGCTACCAGCCTGGGAAAGACCTCTTTATCCTCACCATTTGTCTTCAGCCAGTCAGCCTATGCTCTATCTATACCATAACTTGCCTCTAACACCATGGGCCTTTACCTTATGTAGCAGTCTCCTCTGTAGCACCTTGGCAAAGGCCTCCTGGAAATCCAAATAGATCACATCTATCGGCTCTCCTTTGCCAAACTTGCTTTGCCTGTCCTCAAAGGATTCTAACAGATTTGTCAGGCATGACCTTCCCTCGGTGAAGCCACGCTCAGTCAGATTTATTGTACCATGCAGTTTCAAGTAATCTGCAACCTTACCCTTAATAATGGACTCTAAAATCTTACCAACAACTGAGATCAAGCTTGCTGGCCTATAGTTTTCTGTCTTTTGCTTCCCTCCTTTTTAAAACAGGAGCATTAGCTATATTCCATCATCTGGGACCATTCCTGACTCCAGCGATTCCTGAAAGATCACCATCAATGCCTCTACAATCTCCTGAGCTATCTCCTTCAGGGGTGTAGTGCATCTGATTTATCCAAATTCCTCAGCACCTTCTCCTTAGAGATGGCCACTACACTTACCTCTGCCCCCTGACTCTCTTGAAGTTCTCGGATGGCGTTGGTGTCTTCCACTATGAAAACTGATGCAAAATACCTATTCAGTTCCTCCATCATTTTTAGTTCCTCAGTACTACTTCTCCAGCTTCATTTTCCAGTAGTCAAATGTCCATGTTTCCATCTCTCTTGCCTTTTAGCTATCTAAACATACTTGCAATCTTCTTTTATATTACCAGATAGCTTACTCCTGTTTTTCACTTCCTCCCCACTATTGCTTTTTTTGTTGTCCTTTGCTGGTTTTTAAAGGTTTTCTAATCCTCTGACTTCCCAATAATCTTCACAAAACTCTATGCTTTTCCTTTTGCTTTTATTTTGTTCCTAACTTCTCTTGTCAGCCATGGTTGCCTCATTCTCTCATTAGTAAGTTCCTTTTCCCTTTGGGTGAATTTCTGTTCTGTCTTCTGAATTACTCCTAGAAATTCCTGTCCCACCATCTTCCCTGCTAGACTCCCCTTCCAACCCACTCTGGCCAGTTCCTCCATCACATCTTTGTAGTTATGTTCACTCAACTGTAATACCATTACATCTGATTCCAGTTTCTGTCTCTCAAACCACAGGGTGAATTCCATCATATTTTGGTCACTACCCCTAGGGACTCCTTCACCATAACCTCCCTCATCAAGTCTGCCTCATTACACATCACCAAATCTGGAACTGACTGTTCCCTGGGGGCTGTAGCACAAACTGTCCAAAAAAATCATCTCTTAGGCATTTCACAAATTCCTTTTTTTAGAATCCACCACCAAACTAGTTTTCCCAGTCCACCTGCACATTGAAATCCCTCATTATTGTTGTAATAGTGTCTTTCTTACACTGCCTTTTTTATCTCCTGATTTACTTTCTTCCCCACATCCTGACCAGAGTCACAGAGATATACAGCACAGAAACAGACCCTTCAGTCCAACTCATCCAAGCCTAAGAGATATCTTAAATTAATCTAGTCTCATTTGCCAGCATTTGGTCCATGTCCTTCTAAACACTTCCTATTCATGTACCCATCCAGATGCCTTTGAAATGTTATAATTGTACCAGCCTCCACCACTTCCTCTGGCAGCTCATTCTGTACATGCACTACCCTCAGTGTGAAAAAGTTGACTCTTAGGTCTCTTTTCAATTGTTCCAGTCTCACCTTAAACCTCTAGTTTTGGACTCCCCAACACCAGGGATAGACCTTGTCTACTCACTCTATCCACACCTCTCGTGATTTTATAAACTTCTATCATGTCACCCGTCAGCCTCCGATGCTCCAGGAAAAATAGCCCCAGCCTATATTCAGCCTCTCCCTATAGTTCAAACCCTCTGAACCTGGCAACATCCTTGTAAATCATTTCTGAACCTTTTCAAGCTTCGCAACGTCTTCCCTATAGCTGGGAGGCCAGGACTGCATGCAGTATTCCGATAATGGCCTAACCGACGAGCTTGGAGAACCAAACTTGGAGGAAGGAAGTGAATGTAGCCAAATTTGTAGATGACACTAAAATTGGTGGAAAGGGAAGTTGCAAAGAGGATACAAAGTTTACAGAGAGATATTGGTAGATTAAACAAGTTATTATAGAGTTGGCAAATGGAGCATAACGTGGGAAAATGTGAAGTTGCTCATTTGGAGGGGAGAACAAAAGAATAGATTATTTAAATGGAGAAAAACTGCAAAGCTGCAACTGAAAGGTACTTAGGGTAATTGCGCATGAAACACTGGAAGCTAGCACACTGGAGCAGCAAGTAATCAGAAAGGGGCTGGAGTATAACAGTAGAGAAGTCTTACTCCAACTGTACAAGATGCTGGTGAAATCACTTCTGAAGTACTGTGAAAACTTTTGCTCCCCATAATTATGGAAAGATGTTACTGCATTGCAGGAAGTTCACAGAAGCTTCACTAGGATGACCCCTGGTATGGAGGGATTGTGTGATGACCAAAGGCTAAACAGTTTGGGATTCTAATCACTGGAGTTTAGAAGAATGAGGGGTGACCTCATGAAACATATAGGATCCTTAAGGGGCTTGACAGGGTCAATGCTGAGAGGATGTCTCCCCTCTTGGGAGAGTCTAGAACCAAAGGGTATAGTCTCAGAATAAAGGGGAACTAATGCTGTTCCTATTTCTTGTAGGGCTTATCATTTACTGTACCTACAGTTCATCGCTGTTGGTTTTATTTCTACTGGCTTTGAGCTGATCTGCTGCCCTGTTCCAAAACTGATCCCCACCTTTGCTTGTCATCCAGCAGGTTCTAATTGATGCAAGTCTTTGGAAAACAATATGCACTGACTGCAGAGTGTGTAAATACATCAGCATACCAGTCCTCCGGATCACCTTCTGAACCAGCTGTGTGAAATGTTCTGCTATTATTTAAGATGTTTGTTTTTCTTGAAGGAAGGAGCAATTGCAAGTTGTCTAATGGATCATTAGCTTATTGAAGTACATACTCATCACTGCACCTCGTCAGTTCAGCAATATTGTTGCAAAATATTGTTTTAAGAAGCTGGTCAAATTTCCCTTAGTTGACATTCCCACGTTGAATAATTACAAAATGAAAGTTCTAGTTTTGCGATTTCAAGGAGCCAATGTGATTGGTGATGGAAGACAGGTGAAGTTTGACATTTATAGCTTTCTAAATAATAAGTAAATGAGGGCAATCAGAGATTTGACTCTGCATGATACTACTACTGAAAGTACTATGTAAAACTTGAAAACTATTGTATCTCAGGAGATAACATTTCATAGTGTCACATCTTGCCTGGATTTGGTGGGGGGGGGGAAGAGGGGGGCAAGAAAGGGAAAGATAGCATCCTTGGAGGGATGGGAATTGGGAAAATGCCTTTGGAGTGCTTGGAGTGAGTCTAGGGTTTGGGGATGTCAGGTGGAGGAAAGACATTGGTAGGGTTTGGGTGTGAAGGTGTCATGTAATGTTAGTGATGGGGTGAAGGGGCATGAGGTGAAGGGAGATGGGGGTTAGAGACGTGGATGAGGGAGGACAAAGGTAGGGGTGAAGGTTGGGTGGGCGGGTGAGAAATGGGGTGTGGAAGGGGTGAGGAATGGGGCTGAGGTTGTGAGGAATGTCACTGCAGGCTGCAGTGCAAGGGTCAGGGGCTAGGTGCAGGTAACTGACAGAACAGTCCAGAATTTGGGCCGAATGTCAAAAAAACTGCCTGAGGAGAGCAGCGAAAGCCAGAGAGTGTTGAGAAATTCAAATGTGCCAGCATCCGTGAAAAGAGAACCCTCAGGGACATTCCCACTTGCCCTTTGGGATATTCCTACTCACCCTCTTGGATTCTTGCTCTCACTTCTTTTATTGCAAAAATATACTTCATTCGTGAAAAATCTTTATATCCATACATAGTTACTGAAGCATTTCTGTACAGTCTTTACACATGAAGAAAAAGGAAAAATTGAAATTTGACATTTCCTGCAGTTCCAAACAAAAAACGAAGGCAAGAGATAACACAGCGTAGAGCTGGATCAACACAGCAGGCCAAGCAGCATCAGAGGAGCAGGAAGGTCAGCCTTCCCGCTCCTCTAATGTTGCTTGAACTGCTGTGTTCATCCAGCTGCACACCTTGTCATCTCAGATTGTCCAACATCTGCAGTTCCTATCTCTGAAAAAACTAAGGCATTTCTTATTTGCGCAGGGCAATATTTAAACATATTGAGTGATCGAGAGGGTCTGATAATTGAATGGAACCTCACTGTGCTTTGGCAGAAAGACCTCAGACAGTGGTCTTTCCCCAATGCCCCTTGGCAGCAGCTGCCCCAAGCTCTAATGCATCCCTCAGCACGTATTCCTGGACAATGGAATGTGCCAGTCTGCAACACTCGGTTAAGGTCGACTCCTTGTGCTGGAAAACAAACAAGTTTTGGACAGACCAAACAGTATCTTTCACTGAGTTGATGGTACTCAGGTGCAGTCAATGGGTCTTGGTGTGTGTACTGAGGAACAGTCCATACAGCACAGAGTTCTGCGTCACAGAGGTTCAAGACTAATCTCAACAAAAACCACTGCATCTCTCTCCAGATTTCCTTTGCAAAGGTACACTCCAGCAGGAGATGTGACAGTCTCTCAACCCTCGTGGTGGTGCAGGCTGACTGGGTGGACATGAAGGGTCTCACAGGTAGTATCCTTCTGACCACCAGCGAACAGATAGCTTGGTGCTCAATGGAAAGTTAAGGCGAGGAGGCATTCTGCCAAATGATTTTACAGCCTGCTCAGGGGACAACCCACCAGGATCCACCCTTTCATTTTTCCCACGGGGCCTCAAGGATGTGCTGGCCACAAAGGTATTTTTCTTTGCACATTTCTCCATGAAGGACAGGTGATATGGAACAGCCTAACTACTAGGCAGTGAGGCCAGTCCCACCCTTTGCAACACTGAGGTAGAGCCTCAGCACGTAGGGACACATGGAGCTTTTGTAACAATGGTCTACGCACAGCATGATACAGCCACAAGGTGAGGCTGGTGTTGGGTAGGTTCCTTCTCCCCAGCTTTGTACATGGTGTCCCTGCGGACATGGTCCATCTTAGATATCCAGACAAAGTGGAAGACGGCTCCGGTGACTGCAACAGGGAAGGGGCCAGACGTCCCACGTACAACAAGAGAGTGAGTGGCTGACACATGATTACCATGGTTTTACCCAAAATGGAGCGTGCTCCCAAAAATCTCCCGTTTCAGCCTCACCTTGATGATACGTTTGTCTCAAAATTTGGTGCACACCCCGGCCCCTCTGAAACATCTTCCCACCATCTTCAGGTGATCCGTGCTGATGGTGAAGGGGATAAAAGATCGGATTCACTCACCCCACACCCAACACCCAACACACACACACACACCCCGACACCCCTCACAAACACACCCCCCAACACCCCACACACACACACCCCAACACCCCTCACAAACACACCCCCAACATCACACACACCCCAACACCCCTCACAAACACACCCCCCAACACGCCCCCACCATACACACACACACACCCCTCACAAACACACCCCCAACACCCCACACACACACACACACACACACCCCGACACCCCTCACAAACACACCCCCAACACCCCACACACACCCCGACACCCCTCACAAACTCACCCCCAACACCCCCCCCCACACACACACACACACCCCGACACCCCTCACAAACACACCCCCAACACCCCACACACACACACACCCCGACACCCCTCACAAACACACCCCCAACACCCCACACTCACACACAAACACACACACCCCAACATCCCTCACAAACACGCCCACCTCACACACACCCACACCCAACACACCTCAACACCCGACACATACACACCCCAACACCCCACACACACCCACACCCCCAACACCCCTCAAACACACACACACACACATCCCAACACCCCTCACAAACACACCCCCAACACCCCACACACACACCCCCACACCCCACAACACCCCTCAACACCCCCCCACACACACACACACCCCAACACCCCACACACACAAACACACACACCCAACACCCCTCAAACACACACACACACATCCCAACACCCCTCACAAACACACCCCCAACACCCCACACACACACCCCCACACCCCAAAACACCCCTCAACACCCCCCCACACACACACACCCCAACACCCCACACACACAAACACACACACCCAACACCCCTCAAACACACACACACATCCCAACACCCCTCACAAACACACCCCCAACACCCCACACACACCCCCCCACACCCCACAACACCCCTCAACACCCCCCCACACACACACACACCCCAACACCCCACACACACCCCCCAACACCACACACACACACACAGCTCACACACACCCCCCAACACCCCCCACACACACACACACACACACACACACACAGCTCACACACACACACACCCCCAACACCCCTCACACTCACACCCAACACACCTCAACACGCCACACACACACACCCCAACACCCCACACACACCCACACCCCCCAACACCCCACACACACCCACACCCCCCAACACCCCACACACACAAACACACACACACACCCCTCAAACACACACACACACACCCCAACACCCCTCACACACACACCCCCAACACCCCACACACACACACCCCAACACCCCACACACACACACACACCCCAACACCCCACACACACACACACAGCTCACACACACACACACACACACACACCCAACACCCCTCAAACACACACACACACACACACATCCCCCAACACCCCACACACACACCCACCTCACACACACACACACACACACACCCCAACACCTCACACACACCCACCTCACACACACACACACACATCCACCCATCTCTCACACACACACACACACACACCCACCTCACTCACACACACACACACACACCCACACACCCCACTCACACACACGTCACACACACCTCTCACACACACACCCACCTCACACACAAACCCACACACACACACCCACCTCTCCAACACACCCACACACACACCCACCTCACACACACACACACCTCTCACATACACACCCACCTCACACACACCCACCCACCTCTCACACACACACACACCCCCACCTCACAGACACACACACACACCCACCTCTCACACACGCACACACTTAACTCACACACACACCTGACACACACCCACCCACCTCACACACACCCACCTCACACACACACACACACACACCCACCTCACACACACACATACCCACACACCCACCTCTCACACACACACACCCACACTTCACACAGACACAGACACACACACACCCACCTACACACACAAACCCAACACCCCTCACACACACACACCTCACACACACACACATACCCACCTCACACACACACACACCCACCCACACACCTCTCACACACACACCCACCTCACACACACACACCCACCTCACACACACCTCTCACAAACACACACCCACCTCACACACACCTCTCACAAACACACACCCACCTCACACACACACACACACCTCACAGACACACACACACCTCACAGACACACACACACAACCACCTCTCATACACACACACACACACACCTCTCACACACGCACACACCTCACTCACACCCACCCACCCACCTCACACACACACATACCCACACACCCACCTCTCACACACACACCCACACTTCACACAGACACACACACACCCACCTCACACACACACACCCACACTTCACACACACACACACACCCACCTCACACACATACACACCCACCCACCTCACACACACACCCACACCCACCTCACACACACACCCACACACCCACCTCACACACACACCCACCTCACCCACCTCTCTCACACACACACACACCTCACACACACACACACCCACCTCTCACACACACACACACACACACACACCCACCTCACACACACACACCCACCTCACACACACACATACCCACACACCGACCTCACACACACACCCACACTTCACACTGACATACACACACACACCCACCTCACACACACACCCACCTCACAAACACACACACCCAAACACACACCTCTCTCACACACACACACACCCCCACCTCTCACACACACACACACACACCCACACCCACTCACCTCACACATACCCACCCACCTCACACACACACATACCCACACACACACCTCTCTCACACACACACACACACACCCACCTCTCACACACACACACACACACACCTCACACACATACACACCCACCCACCTCACACACACACACACCCAACACCCCTCACACACACACCCACCTCACACACATACACACACACACCCCGAACACCACACACACACACCTCACACACACACCCAACACCCCTCACACACGCACACCCAACACCCCTCACACACGCACACCCAACACCCCTCACACACACACACACCCCCAACACCCCTCACACACACACCTCCAACACCCCTCACACAGACACACCTCCCACACACACACCTCACACACACACACCCCTCACCCCACACATGACCCACACCACCGCTCACACCCCCATCACCCCTCCACAACCCTCACACACCCCCCCTCACCCCTCCATAACCCTCACATCACCCTCACCCCTCACACTCCTCCCCTCCCCTTCCCCCTCTACCCTCCCTCCCCCTCCCCACCTTCCCCCTCTACCCTCCCTCCCCACCCCCTTCCTTCCCTACCCCACCCTCCCCCCTCCCCTGCTCCCCGCTTCCCCCTCGTCCTCCCCCCCTTCCCTCCCCTACCCCCCTCGTCCTCCCCCGACCTTCGTCCTCCCCCTCCCCACCTCGTCCTCCCCGCCTCGTCCTCTCCCCCACTCCCACGTCCTCTCCCCCCCATGTCCTCTCTCCCCCCCCATGTCCTCTCTCCCCGCCCCACGTCCTCCCCCCCACATCCTCCCCCTCCCCCTCCTCCAACGTCCACCCCCCACGTCCTCCCCCCCTCCCACTTCCTCTCCCCCCCATCACGTCCTCTCCCCCCACGTCCTCTCCCTCGTCCCACCCTCCCACGCCCTCTCCCCCCCACCCCCGCACGTCCTCTCCCTCCTCCCCCCACGTCCTCCCCCTCCCAACTCCCACATCCCCCCCCTCCCAAGTCCCCCCCTCCCCCTACGTCCCCCCCTCCCCCTCCCACATCCTCCCCTCCCCCACCACGTCCTCTCTCCTCCCACGTCCTCTCCCCCCTCCCTCGTCCTCCCTCCCTCCCACGTCCTCCCCCCCTCCCTCCCACCCACGTCCTCCTCCCTCCCACGTCCTCTCCCCCCTCCCACGTCCTCCCCCCACTCCCACCCACGTCCTCACCGCCTCCCTCCCACCCACGTCCTCCCCCCCTCCCACCCACGTCCTCCCCCCCTCCCTCCCACCCACGTCCTCTCCCCGCTCCCTCCCTCCCACGTCCTCCCCCTCCCTCCCTCCCCCCACTCCTCCCTCCCTCCTCCCCCTCCCTCCTCCCCCTCCCTCACCCTCCTCCCCCCTCCCTCACCCTCCTCCCCACCTCCCTCGTCCCCTCCCCCCCTCCCTCGTCCCCTCCCCCCCTCCCTCGTCCCCTCCCTCCCCCTCGTCCCCTCCCCCCTCCCTCGTCCCCTCCCTCCCTCGTCCCCCCCTCCCTCCCTCGTCCCCTCCCCCCCTCCCTCGTACCCCTCCCTCCCTCGTCCCCTCCCCCCCTCCCTCCCCCCCTCCCTCGTCCCCTCCCCCCGTCCCCTCCCTCCCCACCTCCCTCGTCTCCCTCCCTCCCTCGTCCCCTCCCTCCCCCCCCCTCGTCCCCCTCCCTCCCTCGTCCCCTCCCTCCCCCCCTCCCTCGTCCCCCTCCCTCCCTCGTCTCCCTCCCTCCCTCGTCCCCTCCCTCCCCCCCTCCCTCGTCCCCCCCCTCCCTCGTCCCCCTCCCTCCCTCCCTCCCTCGTCCCCCCCTCCCTCCCTCCCTCCCTCGTCCCCCCCTCCCTCCCTCCCTCCCTCGTCCCCCCTCCCTCCCTCGTCCCCCCCCTCTCCCTCGTCCCCCCCCTCCCTCGTCGCCCCCCCTCCCTCGTCCCCTCCCCCCTCCCTCGTCCCCTCCCCCCCTCCCTCGTCCCCCTCCCCCCCTCCCTCCCCCCCTCCCTCGTACCCCTCCCTCCCTCGTCCCCCCCTCCCCCCTCCCCCCCCTCGTCCCCTCCCCCCCGTCCCCTCCCTCCCCACCTCCCTCGTCTCCCTCCCTCCCTCGTCCGCTCCCTCCCCCCCCTCGTCCCCCTCCCTCCCTCGTCCCCTCCCTCCCCCCCTCCCTCGTCCCCCTCCCTCCCTCGTCCCCTCCCTCCCCCCTCCCTCGTCCCCCCCTCCCCCCCTCCCTCGTCCCCCTCCCTCCCTCCCTCGTCCCCCTCCCTCCCTCCCTCGTCCCCCCCTCTCCCTCGTCCCCCCCCTCTCCCTCGTCCCCCCCTCCCTCGTCTCCCCCCCTCCCCTCCCCCCTCCCTCGTCCCCTCCCCCCTCCCTCCCTCGTCCCCTCCCCCCCTCCCTCCCTCGTCCCCTCCCCCCTCCCTCCCTCGTCCCCTTCCCCCGTCCCCTCCCCCCCGTCCCCTCCCTCCCCACCTCCCTCCCCCCCCTCCCTCCCTCGTCCCCTCCCTCCCTCGTCCCCTCCCTCCTCCCCTCCCTCGTCCCCCTCCCTCCCTCGTCCCCTCCCTCCCCCCCCTCCCTCGTCCCCCTCCCTCCCTCGTCCCCCCCACATCCTCCCCCTCCTCCCAACGTCCACCCCCCACGTCCTCCCCCCCTCCCACTTCCTCTCCCCCCCATCACGTCCTCTCCCCCCACGTCCTCCCCCTCGTCCCACCCTCCCACGCCCTCTCCCCCCCAAGTCCTCCCCCCACCCCCGCACGTCCTCTCCCTCCTCCCCCCTCGTCCCCCACCTCCCTCCCTCCCTCGTCCCCCCCTCCCTCGTCCCCACCCACGTACCCCACCCCCCCTCCACGTGCCCACCCCACCCCACGTGCCCCCCCCACCCCACCCTCGTGCCCCCCCCACCCCACCCACCTGCCCCCCCAACCCACGTCCTCCCCCCTCCCACCCACGTCCTCTCCCCGCTCCCTCCCTCCTACGTCCTCCCCCTCCCTCCTTCCCCCACTCCTCCCTCCCTCCTCCCCCCTCCCTCGTCCCCTCCCACCCCTCCCTCGTCCCCCCTCCCTCCCTCGTCCCCTCCCCCCCTCCCTCGTCCCCTCCCCCCCTCCCTCGTCCCTCCCCCTCGTCCCCTCCCCCCTCCCTCGTCCCCTCCCCCGTCCCCTCCCCCCCCTCCCTCGTCCCCTCCCTCCCCCCCTCCCTCGTCCCCTCCCCCCCTCCCTCGTCCCCTCCCTCCCGCGTCCCCCCCTCCCTCGTCCCCCTCCCTCCCTCCCTCGTCCCCCCCTCCCTCGACCCCTCCCCCCCTCCCTCGTCCCCCTCCTCCCCCCCTCCCTCGTACCCCTCCCTCCCTCGTCCCTCCCTCCCCCCCTCCCCCCCTCCCTCGTCCCCTCCCCCCGTCCCCTCCCTCCCTCGTCTCCCTCCCTCCCTCGTCCCCTCCCTCCCCCCCCTCCCTCCCCCCCCTCGTCCCCTCCCTCCCTCGTCCCCTCCCTCCCCCCCTCCCTCGTCCCCCTCCCTCCCTCCCTCGTCCCCCCCCTCCCTCCCTCCCTCCCTCCCTCGTCCCCCTCCCTCCCTCCCTCGTCCCCCCCTCCCTCCCTCCCTCCCTCCCTCGTCCCCCCTCCCTCCCTCGTCCCCCCCCCTCCCTCGTCCCCCCCCTCCCTCGTCTCCCCCCCCTCCCTCGTCCCCTCCCCCCCTCCCTCTTCCCTCCCTCCCCCCCTCCCCCCTCCCTCCCTCGTCCCCTCCCCCCCTCCCTCCCTCGTCCCCTCCCCCCCCTCCCCCCCTCGTCCCCTTCCCCCGTCCCCTCCCTCCCCCCCCTCCCTCCCTCCCTCCCTCCCCCCCCTCCCTCGTCCCCCTCCCTCCCTCGTCCCCTCCCTCCCCCCCCTCCCTCGTCCCCCTCCCTCCCTCGGCCCCCCCTCCCTCGGCCCTCCCTCCCTCCCTCGTCCCCCCCCTCTCCCTCGTCCCCCCCTCCCTCCCTCGTCCCCCCTCCCTCCCTCGTCCCCCCCTCTCCCTCGTCCCCCCCCTCCCTCGTCCCCTCCTCCCTCCCTCGTCCCCCCCCTCTCCCTCGTCCCCTCCCTCCCTCGTCCCCCCTCTCCCTCGTCCCCTCCCTCCCTCGTCCCCCCCTCCCTCCCTCCCTCGTCCCCCCCTCCCTCCCTCCCTCGTCCCCCCCCTCCCTCCCTCCCTCGTCCCCCCTCCCTCCCTCCCTCGTTCCCCCTCCCTCCCTCCCTCCCTCGTCCCCCCCCTCCCTCCCTCCCCTCCCTCCCTCACTCGTCCCCCCCTCCCTCCTCACTCGTCCTCCCCTCCCTCGTCCCCCCCCTCCCTCCCTCGTCCCCCCCCTCCCTCGACCCCCCTCCCTCCTCTCCCCCTCCCTCGTCCCCCCTCCCTCCCTCGACCCCCCTCCCTCGTCCCCCCCTCCCTCCTCCCCCCCTCGTCCCCCCCCTCCCTCCTCCCCCCTCGTTCCCCCCCTCCCTCCCTCCTCCCCCCTCGTTCCCCCCCTCCCTCCCTCCCTCCCTCCTCTCCCCCTCCCCCCCTCCCTCCCTCCTCTCCCCCTCCCTACTCCCCCCCTCCCTCCCTCGTACCCCCCTCCCTCGTCCCCCCCATCCCTCCCTCGTCCCCACCCTCCCTCCCTCGTCCCCCCCTCCCTCCCTCGTCCCCCCCTCCTCCCTCTTCCCTCCCTCCCCCCTCCCTCCCTCGTCCCCTCCCCCTCCCTCCCTCGTCCCCTCCCCCTCCCTCCCTCGTCCCCTCCCCCTCCCCCCCTCGTCCCCTTCCCCCGTCCCCTCCCCCCGTCCCCTCCCTCCCTCCCTCGTCCCCTCCCTCCCCCCCCTCCCTCCCTCCCTCCCCCCCCTCCCTCGTCCCCCTCCCTCCCTCGTCCCCTCCCTCCCCCCCCTCCCTCCCTCGGACCCCCCTCCCTCCCTCCCTCGTCTCCCTCCCTCCCTCGTCCCCCCCCTCTCCCTCGTCCCCCCCTCCCTCCCTCGTCCCCCCCTCCCTCCCTCGTCCCCCCCCTCTCCCTCGTCCCCTCCTCCCTCCCTCGTCCCCCCCCTCTCCCTCGTCCCCTCCCTCCCTCGTCCCCCCCCCTCCCTCGTCCCCTCCCTCCCTCGTTTCCCCCCTCCCTCCCTCCCTCGTCCCCCCCCTCCCTCCCTCCCTCGTTCCCCCTCCCTCCCTCCCTCCCTCGTCCCCCCCCTCCTCCCTCCCTCGTTCCCCCTCCCTCCCTCCCTCCCTCGTCCCCCCCCTCCCTCCCTCCCCTCCCTCCCTCACTCGTCCCCCCCTCCCTCCCTCACTCGTCCTCCCCTCCCTCGTCCCCCCCTCCCTCCCTCACTCGTCCTCCCCTCCCTCGTCCCCCCCTCCCTCCCTCCCTCGTCCCCCCCCTCCCTCGACCCCCCCCTCCCTCCCTCCCTCGTCCCCCACCTCCCTCGACCCCCCTCCCTCCTCTCCCCCTCCCTCGTCCCCCCCTCCCTCCCTCGACCCCCCTCCCTCCTCTCCCCCTCCCTCGTCCCCCCCTCCCTCCCTCCTCCCCCCCTCGTCCCCCCCTCCCTCCTCCCCCCCTCGTTCCCCCCCCTCCCTCCCTCCCTCCCTCCTCCCCCCCTCGTTCCCCCCCCTCCCTCCCTCCCTCCCTCCTCTCCCCCTCCCTACTCCCCCCTCCCTCCCTCCCTCCCCTCCCCCTCCCTACTCCCCCCCTCCCTCCCTCGTACCCCCCCTCCCTCGTCCCCCCCATCCCTCCCTCGTCCCCACCCCCCCTCCCTCGTCCCCACCCACCCTCCCTCGTCCCCCTCCCTCCCTCGTCCCCCTCCCTCCCTCGTCCCCCCTCCCTCCTCGTCCCCCCCTCCCTCGTCCCCCCACTCCCTCGTCCCCACCCACGTACCCCACCCCCCCTCCACGTGCCCCCCCCACCCCACCCCACCCCACCCCACGTGCCCCCCCCACCCCACCCCACGTGCCCCCACCCCACCCCACCCACGTGCCCCCCCCACCCCACCCCACCCCACGTGCCCCCACCCCACCCACGTGCCCCCACCCCACCCACGTGCCCCACCCACGTGCCCCCCCACCCACCCCACACCCCCCCACGTGCCCCCCCCCACCCCACCCCACGTGCCCCCCCCCCCACGTGCCCCCACCCCACCCCACCCACGTGCCCCCCCCACCCCACGTGCCCCCACCCCACCCCACCCACGTGCCCCCCCCACCCCACCCCACCCCACGTGCCCCCACCCCCCCCACGTGCCCCCCCCACCCCACCCACGTGCCCCCCCCACGTGCCCCACCCCACCCACGTGCCCCCCCACGTGCCCCCCCACCCACGTGCCCCCCCCACGTGCCCCCCCACCCACGTGCCCCCCCCACGTGCCCCCCCCACCCACGTGCCCCCCCCACCCCACCCCCCCCCACCCACGTGCCCCCCCCACCCCACCCACGTGCCACCCCACCCCCACCCACGTGCCCCCCCCACCCCCACCCACGTGCCACCCCACCCCCACCCCACCCACGTGCCACCCCACCCCCACCCACGTGCCCCCCCCACCCCCACCCACGTGCCACCCCACCCCCACCCCACCCACGTGCCCCCCCCACCCCACCCACGTGCCACCCCACCCCCACCCACGTGCCCCCCCACCCCCACCCACGTGCCCCCCCACCCCCACCCACGTGCCCCCCCCCCACCCACGTGCCCCCCCCCACCCACGTGCCCCCCCCACCCCACCCACGTGCCCCCCCACCCACGTGCCCCCCCCACCCCACCCCACGTGCCCCCACCCCACCCACGTGCCCCACCCCACCCACGTGCCCCCACCCCACCCACGTGCCCCACCCCACCCACGTGCCCCCACCCCACCCACGTGCCCCACCCACGTGCCCCCCCCACCCCACCCACGTGCCCCACCCACGTGCCCCCCCCACCCCACCCCACGTGCCCCACCCACGTGCCCCCCCCACCCCACCCCACGTGCCCACCCCACCCCACGTGCCCCCCCCACCCCACGTGCCCCCACCCCACCCACGTGCCCCCCCCCCCACCCCACGTGCCCCCCCACCCCACCCCACGTGCCCCCCCCCACCCCACGTGCCCCCACCCCACCCACGTGCCCCCCCCACCCCACATGCCCCCACCCCACCCACGTGCCCCCCCCACCCCACCCCACCCACGTGCCCCCCCCCACGTGCCCCACCCCACCCACGTGCCCCCCCACGTGCCCCCCCACGTGCCCCCCCCACCCACGTGCCCCCCCCACGTGCCCCCCCCACCCACGTGCCCCCCCCCACGTGCCCCCCACCCACGTGCCCCCCCCCCACGTGCCCCCCCCCCACGTGCCCCCCCCACGTGCCGCCCCCACCCACGTGCCCCCCCCACCCCACCCCACCCCCCCCCCACCCACGTGCCCCCCCCACCCCACCCCACCCCCCCCCCACCCACGTGCCCCCCCCACCCCACCCCACCCCCCCCACCCACGTGCCACCCCACCCCCCCCACCCACGTGCCACCCCCACCCCACCCCACCCCCCCCACCCACGTGCCACCCCACCCCCCCCACCCACGTGCCACCCCACCCCCACCCACCCACGTGCCCCCCCCACCCCACCCACGTGCCACCCCACCCACGTGCCCCCCACCCCCACCCACGTGCCCCCCCACCCCACCCACGTGCCCCCCCCCACCCCACCCACGTGCCCCCCCCACCCCAGTGCCCCCACCCACCCCACCCCACCCACGTGCCCCCCCCACCCCACCCCACCCACGTGCCCCCCCCCACCCCACCCCTGTGCCCCCCCCCCACCCCACCCACGTGCCCCCCCCACCCCACCCCTGTGCCCCCCCCACCCCACCCCCACCCCTGTGCCCCCCCCACCCCACCCCACCCCTGTGCCCCCACCCACCCCACCCACGTGCCCCCCCCCACCCCACCCCTGTGCCCCCACCCACCCCACCCCTGTGCCCCCACCCACCCCACCCACGTGCCCCACCCCACCCACGTGCCCCGCCCCACCCCACCCACGTGCCCCACCCCACCCCTGTGCCCCCACCCACCCTACCCACCTGCCCCACCCCCCCCCACGTCCCCACCTACCTGCCCCCCCACGTCCCCCCACCCCCCCCAAAATCAGGGAGCAGCGGGCGGAGCTAGTGACGCCTAGAAGGCGGGGCTATGATGCTGAGGGTCACGGGGTCATTGGCGGCCTCCGGGCCTGGAGGCTGATTGAAGCCTCGGCTTTGATTTTGTGTCGTAGCCGGCGATCCGCTGCGCTGGTCGGTTTGGTGACCGGGTGTGGGCGTTGGGAATGGCCAAGCGGATGAAGAGCGAGTACATGAAGCAATTCCAGGGGCCGAGTTGGGAGGTTTACGGCAGTTGTTACTTGGCGCTGCTCGAGTACCGCAGCATGAGGCGGCTCCTGGAACAGGCCCATGTCCCCTGGATCTGGGACCCGGCCTCAGAATCCGGATCCGGATCCAGCTCCGGCTGCTCCACACCGTCAGAACCGGCAGAGACAGGGCCCCAGCCTCAGGGCCTGGAACCGGCGGCTCAGCCGCTGGAGCCACCGGCGGCGACAGGTGTCCGGGGGCAGGGAGGCTGTG